>NC_056745.1:68693457-68745957 GCF_019279795.1 Protopterus annectens
GAACCTGTCAGCCAGTATGTTGGCAATGTCTGTAGGATCAGTAATCTTCACATCATTTTGAACTAATTCTGAGCATATCTGGGAGTTTCCTCCTAGGTTTCTGACATAGCTAAAGAATGCCTTATGGTTGTCTTTAGAGTCCTTAGCTATTTTTTCTCAAAATTAGCTTTGATGATTTTATGAGAGCTCTTAGCTTTTACTTATAGTGATCAGCGGTGTCTTACCTTTTAAGGATTTTGCTCTATCTTGTAGTAGCTTTCTCCTTTGTTGTAGAGTTTGTTTATGGCTGGGGTCCACCAGACTGACGCTTGCCTTTGGTACAAAGAGTCTTTGTTTTGCTTGGGATTGCCTGATCCATGCAGCCTGCAGGTGCTGGTAGAAGGCATTTGTAAGTGATTCAGCGGTTTGAGTAATGTTTACCGGCTCAGGGGCCTTAAAGGAGACCACACTAGTGAAGTGTGAAGTCGGCTTTCGAGAAGTTCTTTACTGTGGTCTTTTTCATTTCGGTGGGGCGGATGAGGACCTCCAGCGAGATTAGTTTGTGATCAGATCTCACCAGTGAGGGGTATACTCCGCGTTGAACATCGTGCTCCCATGTTCGTGATGATGAGATCAAGTATGTTCTCTCCTCTTGTGGGGATGGTGACTAGTTGTTCCATGGCATTTGAGTTTATGAATTCCAGGAACTTTTGGGCTAGAGTGTTTGGGCTTGAGTAGTGTTCCCAGTCTATATTAGGGTAGTTGAAGTCACCTAGTATGATGGTGTTCGGAGATACATTTATTCCCTCCAGTGTTGTCAGGAAGACCATATGACTGTAACATGCTACAAATTGCAGAGCAGTCTTGCCTATGGTTAATTGCACCTGGATGGTTTCCGATGCATCGTGCAATGCCACCAATCTTGAGGTGTGGGTGTCCTTGATGAATATGGATACCCCTCCTCCTTTCTTGGTATTGTCCGGGTTTTGGGGCCGGAACGCATGATATGAGGTAAAACCTGATAGTGCTGGGGTGCTCTCAGGAGCCTTGAACCAGGTTTCTGTCACAGCACAGACATCGATGTTCTCCATACTGAGAAGGGCCTCGAGTGTGTGCATCTTGAGGTTGAGACTTCTGGCATTGAGCAGCATTACCCTTAGTTTTTTTCTTTGTTTTGTTCTAGGGTGGTAGGTTTAGAATTTGAGCCTTGCCTAAAAGGCACTATGGGGTGGCAAGAGCCTTGCCAAAATCCGAATCCCAGGGTGACAAGTGCAAAGCCGCCCTCATGCAAGCAGTGTGGCTTGTCCAGCATGTCATCCCAGGCAGACAGACATTGGATCCCCTTTGAATGACACCAGAGTTTAAGCCAATTGTTAAAGCTGATCATCTTATCTCTGTATTGTGGCATCATTCTTGGTGAAGGTAGGATACTGCTCAAGGTCAGGGTCATACCTGCTTGGGCTACATAATCAGAGAGCTCCTCTATGTCTCTTTTCATGTAGTCCAAGGAGCTACGTCTCAGGTCGTTAACACCAGCGTGGACAATGATTGGGTCATACTTGTACCTGCTGTTGAGAGACCTGAGTGCATGCGTTATGTGGCGGATTCTAGCACCCGACAGGCAGCTTACTGTGACCTTCTCCTTACTCAGTCTGGTGAGCGGGACGTCAGTGTGTCTGACTATGGAGTCACCAATGACTAGTGTGTCTGGCATTGTGTTTGGCCTTAGGGGCTGTGACTGCTTGACACTCTGACTGTGTGGTCTATGTGTTGCAGGTGTTGTGTTCTGAGGTGGTAGTTGTTTGGGTGTCTGCTTTGGTGGCCTCTGCTGTTTTGGTAGATTTTTGATCAGAGCCTCCGAGTATGTCTTTGTGCGTTTATGTGTATGATTTGAGGTTGTGATGGTATTATGTGAGACTGGGTCTATGGTGTGTGTGGTGACCTTCTCCTCCTGTCTGGTCTTGCCAGTCCTATGTTGAGAGAGCTCAGCCTCCAGTTTGGCCGTATAGTTGCATCTCTTGCATGTATTTGTGTTTTGTGGGAGGAGGAGAGGGTTGTTCAGGTACATGAGGCAATTGTAACATTGCCTCAATATTCCCAGGTTCACCAGCTGAGCAGGAGAGGACATTAGCAACTGATCCCTCGACATGCTGGAAGGAATAGACAAAAAAACTTTAAAAAAAAAGGTTCTGGGGGATGTGGGTGACCGAGAAATGGGGTTTGCTTTTTTGGGGTACTATCTATAACAAGAGTGCTGTATCGAGGTGATAAGTACTGTAGGAGCAAGTGCTTAGCTACATAGATAGAGGATAGTCTACTTGGGAGTCAAGTAGAGATAATTTATAGTTGTAGGATACACTAAATAGAACAGTAGTATACTTTGAGGAAGGTAGTTTTAAGGGAAAATTTGAAGAGTGGACTTTAGGTAGCCCTAATAGTTTAAATCTGCTTAACCGGCGCTGCCCTAGTGTGTAATCGTAAAGTAGCAGTCTGGCTTAAATCAGCTAACGCCAAGGCTTTTATAGCAGGGAGCTGGAAAAAACAGGAAATGACCCAAAATGGCCAACGAATTACTAGTTGCTGCTTCTAACCACTCCTCTGAGGACAACAAGCAGCTCAGTACTCCCCACTCCCACTGGTGAGTAAAGAAACTACCTCTGGCCACACAAGAAAATGGAGGAACACAGAAACCAAATACAAAGCCCAGGGATCAGCAAAATTTGATCACTGGAACGACTAGCTAGCAAAGTTTAGGAAAGGAGAAAATATATATATATATATATATATATATATATATATATATATATATATATTTATGTGTGTGTGTGATATATATATGCATATATATATATATATATATATATATATATATATATATATATATATATATATATATATATATATATATCCTCAAGTACTGAGATATTGTCTCAAGATGTGGATACATAGTGGTGGTCAGTAACACTGGAAAATTGGACAGCCCTAAGTGTCCCAGAAAAGAATATTTAGTGGAACTGTTCTGTGAGTGGATTAAGGATGGTTGTTTCAATTACTGTTAAAAAGTTCTTTCTCTAAAGCAACAGATTTTCTTGTTTCAGGAATTTGTTACATTGGGCTGCCACAGTATTCACACTGCCATCACTGAAACTACAGTTTGCAGACCTTTGGTGTCGTCATAAAATGGTCCGCGTTTGGTAGGGTTGAGTTTTTGTTTTGCTTCTTTGCATCACCAGGGAAAAATAAAAGATAGAAAACCATATTTTGCATAATAATTGCCAAGGTGTATGTTCATATGTAGGAATCCTCATAAATGAAGAGGATCCAGTGAAGAGAAGAATGCATGACATGTTCCACCTGGAACTGTTGTAAAAGGGGTTATCGTTTGTCTAAGTGATGAAGACTGGGAGAGATGTACATAGGCCAGGACACCGTTCCTTGACCTGAACCTACTTTTGGTGAAATGTATGTCTGTGGCAGGTGTTGAAAGATCACTGCTGAAAAGCTGTAGCAAACCATTATGTTGCTTGCGTGTATGCAAGTCCACTCAGAATCTTTAAAAATTAATACAGAAGTAGCACCAGAACAGTAGGGGGAGTAAAGAAATTTAACAGTGAGATGATGTGCTTTTATTGGGGTGTAGATGGCAGGGTGACTTCTCTGAACCTTGTGTGCAATCTGCAAAAGTGGGAGAACTGAGGAGTTTCAGAAAAAGGAAGTAAAATTTGTGTGGTACATCATAATAAGGATACAAGGAAAAAGTAATGGGATGGAGAATTCATGCTTAAACTCGGATTCCACACATGTGCTGTTTAGTTGTCTGGGGAAAGTCCAATTGGACAAAGCCCATTTTCAGCAGAAGTCTGTGTAGGAAAGACAAGATAGGCTCTGACAGTGGTTGAGAATGATGATTAACAAAACTTGAAGTGTAATTCAGATTGTATCCTTGGATATTTTAAGAAACCATTTTCTTTTCCTTCATAAACAGGCTTTGGTATGCGTAGTTGTTGTGTCTTTCGGCTTTTCCCAGTTAGGGGTTGCCACAGCCGAACTCCGGTCCGCTAATGATTGGCAGTAGATTTTTACGTACCGAGTTGCCAGCCCTGACGTACACCCTTCAACGAAGGTACACCCATTCACGCATGTCTCCACACAGAAGACACTTTAGCTGAGAATCTAACAGGACAACGTCTTATTGTGAAGCGACAACGCTATGCATAGTCATTCTTTGAATTGTAGCTAGTAATGTACAGATGTGTTTTAAAGAAGTACTACACCTATAAGTATTTTTATCATTTTATAAGAATAAAATGTTGAGCAACCTTACCTGCCAACACTGTTGTGATTTCCCAAACAGTTTTGGAAGTATATCCAATACTGTTGTGCCATTTTATCCATGCAGATGCACCCTTCCTGTAAATTACCAGTCTGTTTTGTAAGGATAGAGGCCATGCTTTTTATCTATTTTGTGTTCTTCTGGGAGAGGTCAATAAGTCATAACATTGCGCTGAAGCAGTGCCTTTAACTGTTTTAATGAACAGTACCATTAGCGGACTGGAGTTCTGCTGTGGCGACCCCTAACTGGGAAAAGCCGAAAGTCACAACAACAACGTCTGGAAACTGTACCCTGGACTATCAGCATGCCTCTCCTTTGTGTTTTATAATTATTTGAAAAAACTGTTAATTTAATGACATGTTTCTCTAATTGATACTTGGCCATGCTTGTTAATTCTTAGTGTTTAATGTTGTTCAGGATATGTATATTGTGTTTACCTAAAAAAAATAATGCTTTCATGTTGCACTGCTGTGTATTAATTTTAAAATTACATTTTCACATGTTTTAAAATATCAGTAAAGGTCTCTCAAACAGAACATTTGTAGCATTGTTTCCTTTATTTTGTTAAATGCACCAGCTTTTTGAGTAGAATAAAGAAAAACAGTAAGCTTTCCTTATTGAGAAAATTATATATCCGTTTTAATCCATTAAACATGGGTGCTTCACAGTATTTACTCTGAGTAGAGTGGTATAATTTAGTTCAAGTAAGAATGTGAACGGTACTTTGCCACTGCACTGTTAGTGTTAAATAGCAAATACTTTTGGGCAATAGAGTTTGAAAGCATTTGAAACACTTGAATGATATGCAGTATGTGTATTTTGGCTTCCATGACTAACATCAACACCCATGTTTTAAACTACTTTAAACATTCCATGTGTCATAAAACATGGTGGTGGGCAATTGACCATCTGAAGCTTGTCCTTTGTTTGTGATCTACTTTGAGTTCAGACAAAGGTCATAAAAAACAGGTGCTTCTAATTTGTCTGTTTTACAGTGCTATTACTTATAATTTAGACTGTAAAGTTTGGTAAAAGATTACTGTGAAACAATAGTTTTACACAAATAAAGTTCTGGGTGTTACTGTTGTGTAGATAACTTAATTGTATGTTTTCAGACTGTGTGTGTAAAATGCTCTAAACCTAGCAAAATTAGCATTATAATGCATCTAGTATTTGACAGCTTTAAGTGGTTTTTAAGCCAGTGAATTCAGTACTGGTTACAGTTAGTGCTACAGATTTGGTGAGCTGCCTTCGTAAAGAAAGTGTGTCCTTTTGTATTATAGAGCATCATAACTAGTTCCCTTCTGATAAACTGTTTTAATGACATCTTTCCAAGGCACAGAACTGTGTGCCTTTGTGTTTTGCGTAAACAGAAGAGAAGTGCAGCATGACATTTTGTAGTCGAGATTTCCTGTCAGCATTCTTATGTTTCTTTAGTTTTATATATAAGAATTGCTAATTGAGTGGATCCCACTGAGCAGAAGATTCTCCATCAGGGCAGTACAAACACAATGCATATTGCTAATTATTATTGTTACAACTAATTTACTTGTTAGCCAGGTAATCCACTAGGCCAGTGGCAGCTGGTGACATCAGGCAGAAGCAAAAAAAATGCCCAGGGCTAACTGGAATGGAGTGGGTCTGTATTATAGCAAGTCGTCTTTGACTGTTGTTGCACTTTTCCATAACCATGTAGCCATTACACCACTGCATATGCTAACTGCCTTTTTCTGCCTTTTGTAGCTGCCTTCTTCTGCTTATTGTTTACCGGCCATTTCTTTTATTTTTAAACTTAAATGTACATTTACAGTTTGTTTGTATTACACTGGAGCTTTTCTCCCGGAGTCAACACTGAAAATGGGGTTCTGGCTCAGTTGGACCAGCCCAGTTAACAAATATCAAATAAACCAACTGTAATTTTTCAGTGCAGAGTGCATATTTCAGCTAGGTTGAGAGAGTTAATTTCAATATAAGAGGTGGTTGAACAGATTCAGCTACAATACCATGAACTTCCAAATATCTCAACACAAAAGTGGTAGCACAAAACTTAAGTACACATTTGACACCAATGTGTTACTCTGCTGCCACACAAGTTAGTTCTGCTTATTGACAAGCACATGAGCACCAAAGAAAGGTGAGCAATGCCAGTACCATCCTTTGTTATATCTTGCCTGTTTTAGGTGTCAGTCTTGCTACAGCTCAGGATGGTCCCTCTATTCTTAGGCTGGAAAACTATGGGTGGCTAGTTGTTTCTGTCTTCCCAGGTTTGTTTCTGTAGTGTCCAAACAGCTCATGAAACTGGTTGTCTGGGACACAGTCCAGGCTTTATTCCATCCTACCATAGATCCTGACGACCCCTCCCAAAAAAAAAAAAAAAAAAAAAAAAAAAAACAGCAGCAACTTATTTCCCCCCCTGAGTCTAACATGCTGGTAATACAGTTTTAATTTGTTAGAGAGGTACTTCCTACAGTCCAGGGTTTGACTGCATTAACTTACATCTAGCTCTGCGACTCTCAGCAAGTCACTTAACAAGGCACCATACCTCTCAACCTCTTGGAGCAAGAAATCTGGACAAAGCCATCAGTGTGGGGGCAAAGGCCCAAAAATAAGGACACTTTTTAAATATTGCTTTTACAAACTTATAAAATCTACAGAATAACAGGTTTTGCATTAACATGAATTTGTTGAAGGGTATGAAGTCTGAAACTCAAATGTCTCATTTTCTGAATGTAACAGTCACTGATTTCCTGGTGATTTGCTAGAAAACCACAATTTTATGAGAAATAGACCAGAAATGTAAGGCGAAAATCTGTACAGTTGAGAGGTATGCCAGACACTGCTCTTGGGTTGCTCTTGAACAGGGACACTGGCATTCAGTGGGCCTATCTGGTTAAAAAATAAAATAGCTACCCCTATGGCACAGAAGAATAAAGCTCCGATTGTGCCCCAGATCACCCATGTGTGAGTAGCAGCACTGGCGGGGCTAGTGGGTGATGGGAGTGAGTGACCAGTGCTGGTTTGCACATCCTGTGGCGAGGCATCTTGTCTCTCTGTTTGTGTAGGAAAAAGAAAAGAATGTATAGCCAGTACTGGCTTTTTAGTCTAATCCTCTATTGTTTTTTTCACCAGCAAATCACAGATATGTTGTTGTGTCCCTGATGCAGCATTTTCAACCAACACTCATGCACGTAAGTATTACACACAAGTGTAGACACGCACATACATTTTGCCAAAGCCTAAGAAATTTAGTTGTATACCATCCTCATTCAAAGGAACAATTCCATACACAAGGAGGGACCCACCTTGGATCCCGGGAACTACTGCCCCATCGGTCTGTCGAGCCTGATCTGCAAGGCCATGGAATGTATTATCATGGAACTTATAAACAAAGACATTGGCAACCTTAAAACACTGGACCCCACCCAGTTTGGGTTTGTGAAGGGCCAATCTTGTCTCCTGAACCTGATTGACTTCTTCGAATCAGTCTCCAGAGCCGTGGACTATGGTAAGGCAGTCCACACAGCCTATCTGGACCTCGCCAAGGCCTTTGACACCATCCCCCACTCTGGAATCATAGATAAACTTACTAAGCTGGGCATTAATCTCTACGTCACTTGATAGGTTGCCAACTGGCTTATTGACAGAACCCACACTGTAAAAGTAGCTGACTCCAAATCCAGCTCCAGACAAGTGACAAGTGGAGTACTTCAGGGTTCAGTCCCGGGACCTCTCTTGTTTAGCATCTACTTCTCTGAAGTACAGGCCAACTCTAAGGAACTCTGGCTAACAAAGTTCACAGATGACTGCAAACTGGGAGCCATTATTGAATCCCCAAATGATGTCGATACTTTACTAAAGGGCCTTACAGGAACATATGCTTGGTGCCAGAGCCATAGGCTCAAGCTCAATGCCAAGAAATGTATAGTTATCCCCTTTGGGGAAAAAGCATGTACCCCTGAATTAACACATAGGTGGCAGTACACTAAATACGGAAAGTGTGATAAGAGACTTAGGGACACAGGTGGACAATGGTCTCAACTTCAATAACCACATAGGTACAACAGTCAGGAAATCCTTCTATGTGGCACACCACATCACTAAGGGCTTTTCATCCAGAAAAACGGAGGTCATTGTCCCACTGTACTCATCCCTCATTAGACCCATTCTAGAATACAATGCCCCATTTGGTATGTACCTCTCAAGACATCTGCAACAACTGGAAAGGCCGCAGAAAGACCTCACTAAAAGAATCACAGGCCTAAAGCAGATGCCCTTTGCTGACCGTCTTAAAAAATTCCAGCTATACTCTGTCGCATATCATCTACTCTGAGGTGATCTCTTCTTAACATGCAAGGCCATGTCAAACCCAGAGCTGCTGGACATGCTACACTTAAAGAAATCCCAATCCCTCAGAGCCACACGCTCCAGGGATCTAAACCTTGTCCTCACAATAAACAACACATGCCGGAGGGATAGGTTCCTGACCTAGAGACTCCCCAGACTCTGGAATAGACTGCCCATACATGTCAAGCAGAGCACCTCTTTGGCCCTCTTCGAAAGGAACCTTGATTGGATGGGAGAAAGGAAATTTACCCCAGTGATCATGTCAGTCGCCCTGCTAGACAGGGGTCCAGGGAAATAAATAGTGTGGGAAGAAATAGCCAGGGAATTGTTATGGCTAGGCTTGTATAGGCCCTAAGGCCGATGCCTAGTACCAACCTATGAACGTGGCTGTCACACAAATGTATCTGTAGTACAGCTGCGGTGGAGGCGCTGCGGTAGCGTTGTCGCCTTACAGTAAGAAGTTGTCCTGTTCAATTCTCAGCTAAAGCGTCTTCTGTGTGGAGACATGCGTGAATGGGCATACCTTCGTTGAAGGTTGTGCGTCAGGCCTGGCAAGTCGGTACGTAAAAATCTACTGCCAATCATTAGTGGACGGAGTTCCGCTGTGGCGATCCTTAACCGGGAGAAGCCGATAGATACAACAACAACCGAAGGCCCATGTTCACAGTAGCAGAATCTTAAGTTGATATGCAGCCATACAATATATGTGGGCACAGAGATGCAATGTTTGTAAAGAGTAGGCCCCACCTGTACAGTAGCATACGTTGGCTTCTTGGAGTGGGGTACTTGTAACCCAGTAGATGTGCTATAGCAAACCTCATTGACGTCCACTTTGGGATTGCACATCAAAGTTATACAGATGTGTACTTGATAAATATTCTTTAGCTGAGTGATGCATTTGACTTTTTTTTATACTCAGTTTGAGATTTTAATGTTTAAGTAGCCGATCAAGTGCTGCAAGTGGAGAATCTGAGCTTCTCTTTGTCAGTGCTGTAAAATGAGTAAATAAAACATGCCCATCTGTGTAAGTAAACTTGAGTAAATTTGAAGTAAAATCAAATGTGCAGGTCAAAAATGCAGTTAAATGTAATGAAATGTATCTCATCTTGTAGTAAGACTGATTCAGAGTTATGGGTTGCAATGGAAACCGGATAACTGCATGAAGGGAAATCTTTATTCAAGTTATATGCACCAAATGAGTGCAAGAAGGTAGTAACAGACATCGAACATGCATTCCTTGTCTCTGTACAAGAGCCATCTCTAAACCATTACTTTCTTAACAGAAACGATGAGAAAACATGATGGATGGTATGTAGTGGTTTAAAATGTAAAACAAAAAATGTATTTTACATATCATAAAATGTATTTTCCCTTGTAGGACAAATACATTTCAAAACATCTGTCCTAACACCTTGATTAGAAATTGCATTTCTGTAACAGAACTAAACTGATTATTGATAATGTAATTTTTTTTTGTTAGAGGAGAAAATGTGTTTTAGTGATGCATTCTTGTGAAAATTTCTGCTGTTCAGTGAAACAGGTAATATGTAGTTAGGGGTGAAAAAGCATGCTTGCCTAATGCTAATACTCATGCAGTTTAGTGTCTTAAGAATACTTTAATTAAATATTTGTCAGTCATTTTTAATATAAACATGATGCAATGTATTTTAAATAAATGGCAAAAATGTCCTTCATATTTGTCAGTTTAGTAAAGCTTACATGTGCAGTCCAACCCTTGATATACTAAAAGTACATTTCACTGTCTTTGGGGAAAGAGTCTTGCTTACTGGATTTTATGTAGGTGTGTGTATATATATATATATATATATATATATATATATATATATATATATATGAGAGAGAGAAAATAAACACACATGCTTACATGGCTGTTGCTGCAATCAGGTCAGCCGTACAGGTTAATCATTCAGGGAAAGCAACTCACTTGACTTGGATATACATGGCATAGTTTAAATGCTTAGTCATAAGCAAAGTAGCAAACATGTACAATATTATGATCAAGTCTCCAGTCATAGACATCTTAATATGTGTTTGAGAGATGGATGCCAAGAAGGACACCTTGAGAGGCAAATCTTGGCATCCATTTTGAGTTCACATAATAAAGGACTATGATTGATTAACAGATCATACATCCTTTTAGTGTATGGAGCTTTATCTTCTCCACGCACTACCATTTAAAGGAAAAAATGTAGTAGCTTAGTGTTTTACTGGCTTTCAAAGGCTGTGAAAGTCATTAAAACACTTTGCACTGTGACACAGACATCCGGTAGAAATAAAGTGTCATTTTGTAGAACTAGCAGCTTTAAAAGCTGTTACGTTGTTCTAACATACTTGTGTTTACAAGTGTGGCAGGATGAAGTTGTAACACCGTGATAACGAACCTTTTGGGCTTGGAATGTCAAAAATTTGGAAAACGCCTGTCTTGACTCTGCTGGCATGTCACCCCCGGTGAACAAAAGAGAAACAATTCTTCACATATTCATTTATTTTTATAAAAATATAGTCCAGTCATATGTGCTGCTATGTATTATAAAATTAAAAGAAAAATCAGTGACTTACAATAGAGAAAAACAATATGCTCACTGATAATTGGGCTAAAAAGTGCACCAAAAAATGAATCTACTTTTAACAGTAATTTTGAATTGAACTGAAAAATATGTAATACTCTGCCTTTGATTTGGTGAACATCAATTATTTATTTATTTATTTTTTTGTGTTGCTGAGTTTTACTAGTAAGTGCAGGGTCACATATTTCTTCTGTTTTTGTTCATTCACTTTCTTTTGTAACTCTGGTGTCGGTGAATGCTAGTGTCACCCAAAATGTTGTAATGTGCCACCTTTGGCACGTGTGTCATCGGTTCGCCATCACTGTTTTAACAGCTTTAAAAGCCTTTTTTTCATTCTGCCACTGTTCTTTGTAATCTGATACTGACCCTTGTTAATCTCTACACTTTCTTTTAACAACATTTAAGGATGCTTAACAAAAATTTGCTAAACACTTTTCTGGCATCAGTGTTCCATGCAGTACATAGAAATTCTTTGACTTAATGCAGGAGTGGAAGCTCATTTGCATATGAGCAGTTGGTTATGTATATGTATTCATCTGAACAAAAAGGCACAGTATAAAACATTGCATTACAAGGCTATTCTTCACCTTCAAGCAAAGTTTCACTTCAGACATTTTCATGTGTAACTGTCTTTTGAATAACAGTTTTTTTTCTGCATATGCACTAGACCTTGCTTCATTCCTCAGAGCATGGCATCAACAAGTGCTTTGTGCTTTTCATTTCTGATTCTCATATTCCCTCTAGCAGCAGCCATGTTGATACAGCATGAGCTAGTGGGAAAGCAGCTTGCTGCTTTAGCTTACAACCCAGGCAGCACCCACTGAAGTAAGCAGAAGTTAGACTAATAGTGCAAATGCCTTATTGTGTGTGGGGGAAGTATGCCTAAATGCCTGGCTGTTTTACTTTGTTTAAAAAACAGCTCAGCCAACTGATTTTTTTATAACAGAAAATGTAATATTTTGCATATGCTGTATACAGCTGTTGAAGTCATGCATCCCTAAACAGGAAAGTCAGTTATTTTATGGAAATTAAAAATGCAATCCAATAAAACAGCGTTACAACTCATTTCATCTGATGTTATTTTCATTCATTCCTCAATGAATGGCTTCGAATCTGATCCTCTGATCAGACTCTGCCACATTTCTCTAGATTCTCATATCCAGTTTTTGAGCTCCTCCTTTTACTCATAATGCCCCTGACCACTGCCTTACCCCAGATCTCATTTGCCTCTCAAAAATTCAGTCAAGATTGTATTATTTAAATCTCATTTTGGGTGAAGTGAGTTGAAAACTTTATATATTATTCTTTTTTTAACATTTTTTTGTGTTCCGTTTTATATTTTTTTATAGTGTCTCCCTTACCCTTTAACAAGTTTATTTACCAAATTTATTTTAGTATTCTTTACCATTGTTGGTAACTTTTCTTCTTTCTGTTAACCTCACTGTGAAGTATTTAGAAGTACCTTTGCTGGTGTAACCCTTTTATTTAATTTTTCACTAAAAGTATTTATTTTTTAATCTATACCTTGTCTGGCTTTTTCTGCTTGGCTTTCTTGCACAGTATAGCTGAAAAGCCCACTGGCTTTAAAAAGTGCACTTCTTGTGGGCATAAGATACCCAGCTCTGATGCCCACAGGGAGTGCATCTATTGTTAAGGCCCTTTACACCTGGACACCTCTTGCACTATTTGTGCTGGCTTCAAAACCAGAGCCATTAGGGATAGAAGGAACAAACTGGTACTTAAGGGCCTTATTCCTGCTTCTGCTTCTTTTTCCAGAACATCTACATCAGAGGCTCAACCCCCCTGTCATAAATCTAAGGAGCATAGGGAGCACAGAAAACGCTCTTCTATAAGGCCTCCCAAGTCTGATCCAGCTTCAGAACTGCCATTCAAAATTTCTAAAAGCTTTGATCCAAAGCCCTCCGATTTGATACCTGCAGCTTCGAAGTCTCCTCTGCTCCAAAGCCCACAACTCTCCCCAGAGCAATCTGTGAGATTGAGGTCTCCATTTCTTTTTCAGGAGACTCCAAAGAAATCTTGTAGTCATTCTTCCACTTCCTTTCCATCAGGTTCTCCGGGAGTCTTTCAGAGGCAGATGTGGATAGGATGATGAGAAAATTTCTCAGAACACAGCGCCAGATGGGGGTTTTACCATCTCTGTCTCTCATTGGATCCGTGAGCTTCAAACCTCCCTCTTCTACAGTCATTACTCCTCCGATCTGACCTTCTGTTTTGGATCCTCAGATCCGAGGTCTCCAAGAGTTGATCTGTCTGATCCAGAGTTACCTCTATCGTCGACTCTTAACTTCTTCCCAAATCCTTTTGGCTCCGACTCCCCTGGAGCAGGATGTGTCTTGGAGCCGAAGTGTCGGCATTGGGTCTGAGGGGATGACTTTGACTCTGAAGCTTAGGGAGCCATCACTTTCCCTCGGGGCCTTAGCATTGGACAGATTGGCTCCAACTTCTCACTCAGATCAGAGGGATGGGGAGGACCTTGGATCATCTGTGCCAAGAGTTTCTGCTCCGTTCAGATTGTCTTCAGCTTCTCCTGGTCTCCCTGCTTTCAAGGTGGTGGAGAGGGTTTTCTCGCACCCAAGAGCAGTTTCTACTCTTACATCTTTGGATCCAATCCCTGTTCCTCCTTCGGATCCTGTGTCTGCTCATCCTATCCCTCAGGGGCAGTCAACCTGTACGGGTTTCCAGGCATTTCCATTTAGGGAACTCCCAGCATCTTTGGATACTTCTCCAGGGCACCCCACAGAAGAGGTCCCCCAAAAGAAGTAGTGCAAAAAGAAGCACTTGGATTCCCCACAGGAATCCCTCACTGAAGACACCGATTTCAATGAAGGGGAAAGGTCCCCTAGATCTCCACCTGATGACTTCTTCTCTAAAGACATTTTAGAAATCCTTTGCCAGAAGGGTGGTTGTTCATCCCAGACCCCTTCCCAGCAGGAATTGGTGTTCTTTGAAGCCTTCTGGTCTGGCCCATCTACTTCTTGGGTTAACCCCCCCCCCCCCACGGTGGATCATCTTACAGAACTTGTCTCCCGCCGGGTATGGAAGGAACCAGATACTGTAGAACTGATCCCTAGATGCCCTGATAAGATTTTGAGTGCTCCCTGTGAAAGCCATAGTTGTTGTGGCAGCCACCTAAAAGGAGCTGTCTGAGCAGAGCTCCACTGTTTATCCCCCTAATAGAATCTAGAACATTGGACAGGCATGGGAAGCGAATTTATGCATCATCGACCTTTGCTTTATGGCTACCTGGCACACTTCACTAGGTTACAGAGGGACTTTAAGGAACTCTCTAACTCTACCCCCTGGGTCTGTGGTGGCAGAGGCATACAAGTCTTTTTCCTCACAACTGACCACCCTACTGTCAATATCAAATGCGCCCATGAGGCTAATCTCACATGCAGCTGAAAGTTCCTCATGGGCTGCCAGTTCAGACATAGCTGTTAGGAGACATGCCTGGATGCGGTTGTGCAATTATGTGGAACCCTGTAAATGTCAGTCTTCAAAGCTCCCTTTGGTAGATCTTCTTTGGGGCAACTGTTAGAAACTTTTCCCATACTGAGCAAGATGGAAAGACCTTGTGTGGAGTGGGAATCTGTTTTTCTACCTCGCAGAGACCTTTTTTTTTTAGAAACCAGCACGGTGGTAAAAAGATGTCATTCTGGATATCTAAAGGACCTTTTCAAGAATCATGCGGAGATTTTTTTTCCCAGAGGCAGAGGAGGAATTAATTACAACAGAGGACTCCGCCCACGTGGCAGAGGGGGGTCCGCAGAGCCAAGGGTCTCTATTCCTTCTTGGTTAGACCCCTTCAGTGCTCCTGAAAGGATGCCTGATTGTTCTTCTCTGGAGTCAGTCGGGGGGGCGGCACCTATCCTTGTACTTAAACACCTGGGCAGCCATCGTAGAAGATTCATCGGTGCAAAGGATTTATATCCAGGGGATATTTTATTCCCTTAATACAAGTTCCCCCAATGAAAAGAAAATGTCTCCCCGGTGTTCCACCCAGTCATTTAGAGTTAGCAGCTCAAGAGGTTCAAAAGCTGCTAGACAAGTCATCCAAGAGGTCCCTCCAGACTAGAGAGGATTCAGAATTTACTCAAGGTTCTATTTTGTGCTAAAGAAAAGGGGACCGGAGACCCATCTTGGATCTCCATTATCTGAACCATTTTGTAAAGAGTTCCAAGTTCTGGATGGTCACTGTTAAGTCCATTCTGTCTCTTACAGAAGGACGACTGGATGTGCTCCATAGATCTTCAGGATGTGTACTATCACATCAAAATGAGCAGACACTCTCGAAGATGCGTACACTCCTGGTTGGGAGCCAGTCATTATCAGTTCAGAGCCCTACCTTTTGGTCTCACCACAGCCCCCAGGGTGTTCACTTAATGTATGGCAATAGTAGCAGTTCATCTAAGACTGCACGGATTCAGTGTGTTTATTTAGATAACTGTCTCTTCACTGCAGCAACCAGGCATCTCCTAGAAAAAGGCAGGGATTCGATTACTTCAGTTATCCTTATCCCTGGGAATCACAATCAGTCTTTCAACGTCCCACCTTCAACCAGTTCAAGTCTTGGAGTTTATAGAGTCTCGCTCTCTCATCACAAAACAGAGTTCTTGCTTTCAGGTTGCATGTTAGACAGGCTCTTTCTCACCCCTCTTCCCAGCAAAAGTGATTCTCAAAGCCCTTGGATCGATGGCTGCTGTGATTACCTTGATAACTATTGCCTGTCTTCACATGCAAATCCTCCAGTGAACTGTAGTAGTGTAATGGTCCTTTCGTCAACAACCTTTGCATCATCCTGTAAAACTGTCTTTGGTTTGCAAGGAAGCCCTGCTGTGGTGGATACAGTCCAGTGACCTTTGAGGATGTCCCTTTATCCTTCCTCCCCTAAATGCCATGTTTACCATGAACATCTCCTAACTGGGGTGAGGGTGGGGCATTTCTTGGGATGGACATCAAGACACATGGTCCCCAGAAGAGATCAATTTGCAGATAAATGTCTTAGAGATGAGAGTGGTCCTTCTAGCGTTTGCAGACCCTTCAGCACTCCTCTCTCTCTAGGGACAATTGCTATCCAGACAAGACAGTATGTCAGTATTTGGTATAGCAACAAACAAGGAGGAGCCAGATCTTACCCTTTTGCCAAGAAGCTTTGAGGGTTTGGCAGTGGGCTTTCTACTTCAGCTGCTTCTTGTGGCAATGCATGTACCGGGGCATTCCAGCATTCTAGGGGGCAAACTCATCAGGAGCATCCTGATGCCTCACGAGTGCTCTTTTAATCCAACAGTGACAAAGATGATGATTCGTAAATGCTGTGATCTATTAGCCTCTCCTCTCAGCAACAAGTACACCAGGTTCTTTGCCCTAATTCCCCATCAGGGACAGTCACCATGCGGTGCTGTAGTCCATGTTTGGGCCTCCATTCTCTTGTATGCTTATCCTCCCCTACCTCTAATCCCCAAATTTCTTCAGAAAGCACTCCGGTTGAAGAGCATAGTGGATCCTCATTGCCCCTTCTGGCCTCGGTGAGTGTTGTTCCCCTTTCTGTGGTCTTGCCTACTATATTTTCCTTGGACCTTGTAGCCCAGTACAGACCTCCTTTCACATCCGTTGAGGATGACTCCTCCAAACATTGTAGTCCTCAGATTAACTGCATAGTTTCTCCAATTCCAATGATGGCTGGAAATTCCAGGCTTTCCTCTTCTGTTCAAATTTTGCTTTCATCCCAGAAGCCCAGTACAAGAAAAAAATATAAAAGTAAATGGAAAAGATTTTCTTTTTAGGTTCAGCAGAGACACTGATCCTTTCACTGCTCCACTTCCTGCTGTTTTAGAGTTTCTTGCAATATTTTTTTCAAAGTGGTGCAAGTTTCTCCACCATCGAAGTTCATCTGGCAGCCATCTCTAACTATCACATCGGAGACCATGCTTTCCCTTTTTAGTCTCATCCAAGTTACGTAAAGCATTTCTTAAAGGTACCTTTGTACTTCAACCTCCAGTTAAAGATCCCAGTCTACCTTGGGATCTTACTGTTGTATTGCAGAGCTTAATCTCAAATTTCTTTCTTGGAAAATGGTCTTTCTTGTGGTTTTAACTTCGGCGAGGTGAATCTCTGAACTTCGGATGCTCTCTTTAGAATCACCTTATTTGATTTTCCATAAAGATGATGTTTCCTTATGTGTACTAACCTTTCATTTTTACTTAAGGATGTGTCTGAAACGAACATTAATCAAGTGATCAACTTGTATTCTTTCCTAAATTTGACAATAAAGTAGAATATATGGTTCATCTTTTAGATGTGCGTCGGCAACTTCATTTTTATCTTCATATGACTAAGGAATTTAGAAAATCTGACCAACTTTGTTTCCTTTTTCCAGTAATAAGAGGATCACGTGTCTCAAAAACTACACTAGCCAAATGGTAACAGATTGCATTTATGTTTACTCTTCTAGAGGCGTAACCTGCAACCAAGGGCACACTCAGCTAGGTCAGTGGCTATGTCAGCTGCTTTTAGGGCCAGAGCCTCTATTGATGACGTCTTTATTACTCATTACAAGTTGGACTGTGTTCCATTTGTTGAGGAGCTAATGAAAATGACAACATCCGATATAAAAGTTATGTATTTACTATAACTATGCATCTGTGTTGTCCATTTTCGTTCTTCCTGCCTGGCCATGTCTTTGGGAGATATCCGATGGAATTTTTTTGTTAGAAACCGCAGTTCCTGTTTGAGCCCCAGTTCTCTTAACTTTCCTCCTTTTTATAGTATTATTACTATTTCTTGCATTTGAAAAGTTGTATATCTTATAAAAAACATATATGTATATATATATATATATATATATATATATATATATATATATATATATATATAAAATAAAACATTATAACTTCTATAAAGTTGCCCTATCCAATAAGAACACTAAAACCACCCCAACTGTAGAACAAACTAACATACCCACCTTCACACTCTAACCTGTACCAACCTCTTCAGTTAAAAAGCTACTCTGTAAACTAAAACCCACCACACTCGCAGCAGATGGTTTACCCACAAATCTTCTAAAATTAGCTGCAGAATCACTAGCCTACCCTGTCTCATTTCTTAAAAAAAAATGCTCTATACAAGAAACCTACGTACCTCATCTATGGAAAGTGTCACATATAATTTCCCTTCACAAAGGTGGAAACTTCTGTGAACTATCAAACTACCGGCCAATTACTATCTTGTTCCCCCTTTCCAAGCTTCTGGGGAAATGTATTCACACCCAGGTAATGCACTTCTTATCCTCACATAACCTCCTCTACCCCACACAGCATGGTTTCCGCCCAAACCATAGCACAACCACTGCTCTACTCTCCTTTACCAATCAGATTAACCATCTAAGAAACAACAAATTCGTCTCAGCCATATTCCTAGATCTATCAAAAGCGTTTGATATGGTCTCCCATAATAGGCACTCTGTCAGCCTCATCCTTCGCCCCCTCTACTACTTCATGGTTTAGAAGCTATCTCTCTGACAGAAAACAATCAGTTAAATGGCAAAGTACATTATCTCTGATATTACCAACTACTATAGGCGTCCCACAAGGATCAATACTGGGTCCTCTACTATTCACCATTTTCACTAACAAACTACATACTTCAACCCTGCATGCATCACTTATACAGTACGCAGACGACTCCACCCTAATCTGCTCATCCCCATCCATAACCACTCTTCCAAAGTTTACCCAAGAATCCTTCTGCTCCGTGAAACAATGGATTACTGATATCCAACTCATTCTAAACCCCAACAAGACCAAATTACTCCTTATTTCCCCCAATAAATCCAAATCCACACCTCCAACCTTCATTATCATCTCCAAAAATGGGACCAAAATATCCTCCTCCCCTCGCACTTAGTTCCTCGGGGTAGAAATAGATAATCTATACTTTAATGTCCATATCACTCAAGCCATCACAAAGGTACATAAGAAACTAGGAACCCTATACTAACACAAACAGTTCTTATCGGACCAAGCTAGAATCTCCTTAGCCCAAACACATCTCTTGTCTACCATATGCATCGCCAATCCTAATTCATATCAGGAAAACAGATCTAAACAAACTAGAGTCATGTTACGATAAAATTGCAAAATTCGCTAACAACTCCACTTTTAGAAGTCATCACTGTCTTGCCCTGAAGCAACTACAGTGGTTAGAACTCCCTCAGCTAATTAGCTATCACCAATTAGTCCTCACTTTCAGCGTAATAAGGAACCCTCAGAAAACCCCAGCCCTAAACCAACTTCTAAACCAATATTCTGCAAATTGCTCTCTAGGCTCATCCAACAAAACCCTGCTCTGCATAACCAAAGCCAATAACACCGCAGGGAAAAGTCTGTTCTCCCACACCATTGCTAGGGAATGGAATAACCTCCCCCAAAGTATCTCCTCTGCACCATCTATCACACTTTCAAGACATCACTAAAGTCACACCTCTTGCAATCATGGCTCTGTCCCTGTATCACATACATTTTTTTCTGCTTTCCTCCTAACTTGCCACACCTCATCTCCTCACTGCTTACCTCAGCTATTCTGTACTCCCTATCAAGAACTACTAACCTACAACTATTTCTCACGCTATAACATATCTCCCAAATACATTATTTTCCAGATTCCATTCCTTCATTTTTATGCTTTGTACTACAAATAGGGAATTCAAAGTGTTGCTATCTATATACCAAGCTTGCTCAAATTATACTAAGATACGGAAAATCTCCTTGATTGTATATATGCCACTGTATAGAAATTTTTTGTCATTTGTGGATTATATGTTGTCATTATAAAGACATGGAGCTCTAATTGTAGGTATGCCTCTGTACAGACATTTTTTTGCCATTTGTTGTATTTGTACTGTTATGTTATGGAGCTTTTCTCCCCGGGCCTCTGCTGTAAATGGACCTTGTTCCAGTCGGACTTTCCTGGTAAACAAATGTAAAATAAAATAAATAAAAGTATACTAGCAGCAAACTCAATCTGAGGTAAGGCATTGATCAGGTGAGTTATGGGTAAAGGGAGGAGCTTGTGAGTCAGATTCTAGAATCTAGAGAAATGCGGCCAAGTTGAGAATCTGATCCAAACACTTTCGTTGAGGAAGAATGAAAATGGACAAAGCAGATATATTTGGAGAGGCTACAGCCCAGTGACGTAGTAGCTCAAGCTGACCCTGCACTAGACGCAAGTGCTTCTATTCAGGGCCAGTCTGGGATCACTGTCTGGATAAGCGACTTGCTTAGAGTCATGTAGTAGGAAAATATGAGACCGGAGAAATAACTATTACCTCAGGATGAAGCTTGTAAGCAGTTCATAGCCTAAAATGTTCATCATATTGATCACTGCAGTAGCCTTAACTATATTGGTTTTATCCTGCATAGGATATAGGTGGAAATAAGAGCTTAAGATAAGATGCAGCCATGATCATTTGAACATCTACTGTTATTAGTAAGTTTACTTACACAACTGTACTTTCTCTGTCATAAGTTTCTTGACAGTCACCACTGCAGTTTGTAAGAAAAAAACAGCAGATTGTCTAGTATTTTTTTCTGGTTTTCGTTTTGACTACTGTATCTCGACTGCATTTCGTCTAAAAACCCTTAAAATCAGCTCTGCATATTGTTTATACTGTACCTGTGTTGCTTCTAAAACTGTTTGCACTTTAAAAGGTATTTTTGTTTAATTTAACTGTTAGGCTAACACACTCAAGTGCGCTAGGCGTTTTATAGCATTTACTGTTTGCTACTGTATCTTTTTCTGCTGTCTCTGTAAAAAAAGAAAAAAAAAATATCTTTGTTTTCCCGCCTTACTGAACTAGAATAGTCCAGTCTTCAGATTTTGCTGATCTCTGGGCTTTGTCATAGTTCCTGTGCTGTCCATATCCTTATTTGGATAAGAGGAAGCTTCTTTGTTCACCAGTGGGAGTGGGGAGCACTGAGCAACCTATTTGTCCCTAGAGGAGTGGTTCCAGCCCAGCAACTTGTAGTTTATTGGCCATTTTGGGTCAATTCCTAGCTCTTTTCAACCCCCTGCTATAAAGCCCGTTTTTGTGCGCTTTTGCGCGAAGTTGCTCATAGAGCAGCATCGGGCAGCGCCGGTTAATCAAGTTTAAACCATTTCTGGCTCCGCAAAGTCTGCTCTTCAATTTTTCCCTTAGAACTGCTCTACTTGCAATCTAAACAGACTATTCCCTATCTGAAAAGCCCAGCACTTGCTCCTAAAGCATTTTTATACAGGTAAAGCACTCTTAAACAAAAAGAAAGCACTTCATTCACCTAAATCCCCCTTAGTACCCATTTCCCTATAGGTCCTTTCTGACTCGGTTACACAGCAATCCTTTACACTATTCTAGCATGTCAAAGGGTCAGTTGCTGGCGTACTCTCCTGTTCAGCTGGTGAATCTGGGAATCTTGAGGCAATGTTACAATTGCCTCATGTACACAGACAACCCTCTCCTCCTCCCAACAAATACAAATATATGTGAGAGATGCAACTATATAGCCAAACTGGAGGCTGAGCTCTCTCAACTCAGTACTGGCAAAACCAGTCAGGAGGAGAAGGTAACCACGCACACCACAAACCCAGACTCACATAGACCTATCACAACTGCAAACCAAACACATAAACACACAAAAACATACTCGGAGGCTCTGATTAAAAATCTACCAAAAGAACAGAGGCCTCCAAAGCAGACACCCAAGCGACCACTACCTCAAGACATAGCACATGCAACACATAGTTCACAAAGTCAGTGTGCTAAACAGTCACAGCCCTTAAGGCCAAACAACATGCCAGATACACTTGTAATAGGTGACTCCATAGTCAGACACACTGACGTCCTGCTCACCATACTGAACAGGGAGAGGGTTACAGTAAGCTGCCTGTCGGGCGTTAGAATCCGCCACATAACACAAGCACTCAGGTCACTCCAAAGCAAGTACAAATATGACTCAGTCATTGTCCATGCCGGTGTTAATGACCTGAGACGTACCTCCCTAGACTACATGAAAAGAGACATAGAGGAGCTCTCTGATTATGTAGCCCAGGCCGGTATGACCCTGACCTTGAGCAGCATCTTACCCTCACCAAGAATGATGCCACAGTACAAAGACAAAATGATCAGCTTTAACAATTGGCTTTATTACTGGTGTCATTCTAGGGGGATCCAATGTCTGTCTGCTTGGGATGACATGCTTGACAAGCCATGCTGCTTCGCAAGGGATGGGCTTGCACCTGTCACCCCTGGGCTTCCGGATATTGGCCAAGGCTCTTGCCACCCCCATAGTGCCTTTTTTAGGCAAGGCTCAAAAGACAAACCCACCTCCCTAGAAAAACACAAGTAAAAAAAAAACTAAGGGTAATGATGCTCAATGCCAGAAGTCTAAACCTCAAGATGCACGCAGTCGAAGCCCTCCTTAGTATGGAGAACATCGATGTCTGTGCAGTGACTGAAACCTGGTTCAAGGCTCCTGAGAGCACCCCAGCACGTCCAGGTTTTACCTCATATCATGCTTTCCGGCCCCAAAACTTGGACCGAACCACAAAAGGAGGGGGAGTATCCATATTCATCAAAGATACCCACACCTCCAAGTTAGTGGCAACGCACGAAGCATCGGAGACCATCCAGGTGCAACTAACCATAGGCAAAACTGCCCTACAGTTTGTAGCATGCTACAGACCACCCTCTCAAACTCAGGAACCCCACTCAGCCTTTCTGAAGACACTGGAGAGTATGAATGTCTCTCCAGATATCATCATATTAGGAGACTTCAACTACGCAAACATAGACTGGGAATATTACTCAAGCCCCAACACCCTGGCCCAAAGGTTCCTAGAATTCATAAACTCAAATGCGATGGAACAACTAGTCACCATTCCCACAAGAGGAGATAAT
This sequence comes from Protopterus annectens, assembly GCF_019279795.1. Classification (NCBI taxonomy): domain Eukaryota; kingdom Metazoa; phylum Chordata; order Ceratodontiformes; family Protopteridae; genus Protopterus; species Protopterus annectens. The sequence goes on from NC_056745.1 coordinate 68,716,652, forward strand.
ATACTAGACCTGATCATCACAAACATGGGGACAAAATGCTCCACACCGGAAGTATACCCCTCATTGGTGAGATCAGACCATAAATTAATCTCACTGGAAATCCACATCCTGCCCCCACCCCCTGCATAAAAGACCACAGTGAAAAACTTCTCAAAAGCCAACTTCACACTTCTTAAGACTGAAGTGGTATCCTTCAAGGCCCCTGGGCCAGTGGAAACCACAACCCACACCGCTGAATCCTTTATAAATACCTTCTACGGGCACCTTCAAGAATGCATGGATCATGCAATTCCAAATAAAACCAAGACCCATTCCCCCAAAGGCAGGCGCCCTGTCTGGTGGACCCCAGCCATTAACAAACTTTACAACAGGAGGAGGAAGCTACTACATGACAGTGCAAAATCCCTAAAAGGGAAGGCATCTCTGATCAGTACTAGCAAAAAACTACGCTCACTCATAAAATTATCCAAGGCCAACTTTGAGAGAAAAATCGCAAAAGACAATCACAAGGCCTTCTTTAGCTATGTTAGAAACCTGGGTGGAAACTCCCAGATATGCTCAGAGTTAGTCCAGAATGACACAAAATACACTGAACCCACAGACATTGCCAACATACTGGCAGACAGGTTCAGTGCAAATTTCTCCGCCCCCTCCCCCCCAAAAGGCGAAATATCTATCCCCGCAGAGTGTAGCCTCCCTAACATCTCAGATGCCCAGGGAGAGCCGCCCTCTCCAAAGCTAAAAACACAGCATCAATGGGACCGGACGGTGTCTCGGGCTGTGTGCTACATGAACTCCAAGAGGAACTAAACCCGCTCATAAGGCTGCTGTTTAATCTTAGCCTATCTACAGGATACTTACCCAAAGAGTGGCGTACAGCAACAGTGGTCCCACTCCACAAAGGCGGTGCTTCTACAGACCCTGGAAATTACCGCCCCATAAGCTTGACGAGCCTGGTCTGCAAAGCTATGGGAAGGATCATTATGGAACTCATAAACAAAGACATTGGGGACCTACAGACATTGGATCCTACCCAATTTGGCTTTGTCAAGGGCAGATCCTGCCTTTTGAACTTGGTCGACTTTTTTGAAACAGTCACTAAGGCCATTGATGAGGGTAAGGCAGTTCACACAGCCTACCTTGACCTTGCAAAAGCCTTCAACGCAATACCCTACTCGGGCATCATAGACAAACTCACCAGCTTAGATGTAAACCCATATGTCACAAGATGGGTTGCAAACTGGCACAAGGACAGAACCCACAAGGTCAGAATTGCTGGAGCCATGTCAGACTCTAAGCCAGTCACAAGCGGTGTCCCACAGGGCTCAGTCCTGGGACCCCCTCTTGTTCGGCATTTATTTTTCCGAGTTGAAAGCAAACATAGGAAGATTGTGGCTGACAAAGTTCGCAGATGACTGCAAACTGGGCGCCATAATTGATACTCCAGCAGACACAAGCATCCTTCAGAGAGGCCTCATACAAACGGATAATTGGTGCCAGAGCCATGGCCTTAAAATGAACACCAAAAAATGTATAGTCATACCCTTTGGGAAAAACAAGGTACCCACAAATTACCACATAGGTGGTAATCCATTAAGTACGGAAGAGGTAATCGGGGACCTAGGGACCCAAGTTGACAGTAACCTCTCATTTGACACTCACATTGCCAAAGTGGTTAGGAAGACCTTCTATATTGCCCACCTTATGAAGGGATTCACATCTAGATCAAGAGAGGTCGTTGTGCCCCTGTACTCTTCTCTTATCAGGCCCATGATTGAGTACAATGCCCCATTTGGGATGCATCTTACCCGACACTTGCAGCAGTTGGAAAGACCCCAAAAATTCCTCACCAAGAGGATAAAGGTTCTCAAACATATGTCATATGCTGCTTGGCTGAAGAAACTCAAGTTCTATTCAGTCGCATACCGACTACTCAGAGGTGATCTATGCCTGACGTACAAGGCCATGTCCAATCAGGAATTAATGGACATGCTCCACCTCAGAAAATCCAAATCCATCAGAGCCACGAGAGCAAGAGATTTGAACCTCAACACAGAAATAAATAGGACATGCTGGAGGGACAGATTCATAACCCAGAGGCTCCCTACACTCTGGAACAGAATCCCAGTCCATGTTAGGCAGAGCCCCTCATTGACTCTCTTCAAGAGAAATCTTGACGAGTGGATGGGAGATCGTAGTTTTATCCCGGGTGTCATCTCTGTGTCACTACTAAATAGAGGCACAGTAAACTAAACCCTAAATGGGCATAGTATTCTCATCCTAAGGGGTGGTGAAAGCCACACACACTCTGGCTAGGCTTATAAATGCCCTAGGGCAGATAGCCTAGTACAAACCTATGAACCTATAAGAGTGGAAACTAATCACTGATAGGCACAAAGTGTCCACAAGTTTTAATGCATGAATGTTAAATTGTAAATGTTACAGGTAGTTAATGACACCAGGAAGGTGCTGTAGTTAATGATACTAACAGTTACCTGCTTCCTCATCTGTTATCTACACATTTTACAGTGAGTTAGGGCGTAGTGAAGCAAGCAAGAAAGGAGATGGACGGATGTGGTTTAGATTAAAGTGGATTTCAACATTCATATTTGTCTAAATTGAGTAGCTGGAATTCTAATGCTGCTTCAGCTTGTGACGTCAGTATCTTTGGAGAAGAAAAGAAAATTCCATAAAGGTAGGGAAATGTAAAAATGCTGTTTTATCAAATCTGCTAACAGAAGGGATGAGGTGTGTTTGGAACAGGACTTTTTCTGAGGGTCTAAGGTTGCGTATGTTTTTTGCAGTAGGTTAGCAAGACATGTGAGAGAGGTGGTGGAGCAAAAGTGGATGAGAGGATAAGCAGATGAGCGTTGGAAGTAGGTGGCCAGCTTTGCCATGGATGGCGATGAAGCCCTCACTATGATTCATGTGATCTAGGAACAGCTATTGATCTGAACACAAAGGGTCCAGCAGAAAGAATAAGAGTGGATTACATGTGAAAGTAATAACTGCTGCACAAAATGTTACAGCTAGCGGCCGTATATCCTGCATTGACAGCACTTGGGTGAAGGAACTAATGAGGCTATGCTGATTGATGTGTTACATTTTGATTGACATCACTACCATCACTTCCACTTCTGCATGTACAAGATGGTATTAAAATTTATTTTAATTTTTAATACATAATTGAAATTAAATTCTAAAGGAACTATTGAGGCATTTAGATGTCAGTCTTCATTTGCTATGCAATGAAATACAGGTGAATGAGCAAGTAAGGTACTTGCATGTCCGCCATCATATGCCACACACATAATAAATATAATGCATAACCAAAATAGGTGAAAAAGAATCACCCCTTTTATTGTCATCTGAAGTCTGCTGTGATAGCCTAACTGAATGGCCCTTCACAACAGATTTTTTTTCCATTCTGTAAGGGTGATTACTAAACTAATTCAAAAATGTAGATTTCCTGCAGGCTGTAGATTCCATATGACCCTTCTGAAAATTCTTCAGTTTAAAAACATCCAAATGAATATGTCAAAAGATTACACGTTTAAAATATGAAAATAATTAGTAGTTGACTCTGTGTGTGTATATGTATATATATATATATATATATATATATATATATATATATATATATATATAAATATATAAAATATATGTTGTATAAATATATAAAATATATGTTGTATAAAATTTTTGTAAAGTAGCAAGATCACCAGATTATAAATAAGTAAATCTTCCTGTTAGCATAGATGCAATTGTAAATATTCCTTGAACCGACTGTTCAGAGCAAAACTGATCCCCCAGTGTGCTAAAACTAAATTGATAAATAAGGGGGCAGAAGCAGCACTCATTACTGTGCCTGGCACTTGTTTATTACATTCACCTTCACAAATAATATTTAACACTGTTTCCATTAAACAGCATAAAATGTCAATATCTACAGAGGAAAGAAACTCTGAACACAGCAATGTATCCATAAAGCAAGCCATATCAGTATCTTGTGATGCTACATTTGCTTCTGTTCCATCAACCAAACCGTCGCCTGTGGTCAAATGAGAAACAACTGCTTACCGTCTACAAGCTACAAAGGACTGCTAGGGTCAGTCTCTGTTCCAATAATGTAGCTAGAACCTGGAATAAAATCCTGTACCAATCAGGTCTGTCTCATACTTTCATGTTTTCAAACCATTATGAAAGACTTCCTGTCTGTCTTGTGGGACATAGCTTCTCCAAACACTATTCATCACCTTTCTTATACCTCCCTTTAAAGCACTAAACCCCTTAACCTGCTTATCCCCTTCTAATACCTCACTTTATTGTTGTACTTAACTTTAATACATACTTCTAATTAGCACAAGGAAATTACAGTGCCATCACTACCTCTTTATTAACATTTAAATGTTCATATCCTTTTAATACTTCACTGTATTGTATTTCTTAAATTACTCATACCTGTCTTATACACCACTCTTCTGTCAATTCTCAATACAGTGCTTGTATATTAATGTTTGTGAATATCAATGTAAGTTGTATTATTCTGATAATTATGGTATGTGTTCACTGAACTGCAATATAAAATTTGTTATTGCACATACTGATTGTAATAAATTAGTTACCTTAGATCTATACAGGAGCCTGTGCCCAGATGGACTTTCTCAGTAAACAAATATCAATAAGTAAGTAATCTTGGAGTGACTGTATATAAATCTTGAATATCTACTTCCACTAATCAGCAATCATTATATCATGAATGGCGCAGTGGTAGGGTTGTGGTCTCACAGCAAGAGGTTCTCTGGTTCAGTTCTTGACTGGAGTGCCTTCTGTGCAGGAGTCTGCATATCTTCCCTGTATTTGTGTGGGTTTCCTCTGGGTGCTGGTTTCCTCCCATGTTTCAAAGACATGCATCTGGAGCGTTTCTCCCTGGGCCTCTGCTGAAAATTGGTTTTGTTCCAAGTCGGACTTTCCTGGTAAACAAATGTTAAATAAAATGAAATAATACTGAATTTTATATACTGTAAAATGATTAAAAAATGCAATTAATCGCATAAAACTCGAGGAAACAAATCTGACATAACCTTTTAAATGCTTATCAACAAATACTTGCATTGGTTTAGTTTTCCCTTTACAGCAGCAACTATAGGTTGCCAAGGAAGGATGATCGTTGGCCTTATGGACTTTGGGATACCAAAAATAGTTAGTCAAAAAACTCTAAGTTGTATGTGAAATTTCTGTTCTAACAGTAAGTCTTGTAATGTTAGTATTTTTAGGGGGATCTGCATCTCATTTAAAGATACCAGTAAATATAAAGAATGACTGTTTAATAGTAAAAGTTTAGAACTATAACGAATGCTGTTCATTACACAAACCCAGTCCCGTTGTCTGTTTTTGTTATGCCCAAGGTCTGATCATTAACAGGAACATTCAATAATTTAAACTCACTGGCTGTAGAATTGTAAAACTTTTTTTTGAGTTTTCCTTTTATCCAAATGACTCCTGATGTCCTCTTTGCAAAATGTCTGAAAAAGGGCTATAGCAGGAGTTGTACTGTGATTGTCCAAACTGTGGTGCCTTAAACTTGTAGAACTAGGAAACCTCATCTTCAGCAAAAAAAAAAAAAAAAAAAGGCAAATGTAAATTGTAAATTCAAGGTCAGAGTGTGCACAAAACTTGTATGTTTAAGTAGGAACAAACATAAAGACCTTTCTAAATATGGACCAGCAAGAGTCCATGATTGACATATCACTCTAATTGAAAATGTTACCTGTTGCTCACCTTTGACATGTCCCTTCTTTTGTAATTGAAACTTATAGTTTGAGTGAGAATTCCCACTGATTCCTTGTTGGGTTCTACACTACATGTTTGTAAATGAATTGCACATCATGCCAACATCCAGACTTATTAGAAAAAGTATACTGATGTTCATCTTCTGTCTGCATTGTCCCATCTGTTCAAAATGGTCATTCCAATTAGACGGTTCTGATATAATTATCAGTCTAGTGGTCAGATGCTTTCAGAAGGGGTGGATGATAATGGTACAGCAACGTACTTTTGAGTTCAACTGGTAAGTCTGGCTATAACTGTAATGATTTTACATTACAATTGGATATCCTCACTGTCTCAAAGGTGGAAGCATTGTGGGTTCCATTTGGATATACTGACTGTCCAAATGGTGGAAGTCCAGGTTGATCAGTATAACTGAAGTCTTTTGTTGAACCATTGTAATCCACTCCTCCTGAATGCACCTGGCCACTAGATTGATGATTATGTTGTGAGAAGCCATGCTGATCAACAAAATGAGAATTGCATCTCTTGTTCTTGTAGATATGACTATTTTCTGGTACTAGTGTTTCTGGAACTTTTCGTTCACAAAGGATAGGGTAAGTTCTCCTTATATTCTTTATTCTTTCTGGAGAATTTTTTTTTCTTTACAAACTTTAACATGTTATGTATGCATCTTGAATTTTTCAAAAATGTCAAACTGAGATGCATAAGAAGAAAATAACAAATCATGTGTAATGGTTTTAAGTGTAATAATTTCATTGGAAAGAATATCCATTTGCTTAAAGTTCTGCTTAATCATTGTCTCAAGTAATTCACTTTCCATCTGATCGAAAAATGCAGTCAATTCTAAATGCAAGGCTGACCGCCGAGTTGTCTATGAACTTATTAGAGAACTTCCACATGCAAAGCCCCGTAGGAATGCTCTGAACTCTAATTTGCAGTTTATATTAAAACTGTTTCCTTTTCCACTCAACCAGTTGTCCAGACAAAATCTCAGAGTGGGAATGTATATAATGAAAATTCTTGTCCAAATTCAAAACAGAAGGAGGGGGTCAAACAATTTGGTATATCAACATTTTTAATATTAGCTGGAACCAACAGTTTCTTGAGTAGCATCAACACAAATATGTACATTCACATCACCATGAGCATCAACGTCTTTAGCCAATGTTAATATTGACCTTAATTGGTTAGATGGTCTCATGTAGGAAATCCTTGAACTCTGTATGAAACTGGATCTGTTTTATCCACGATAATTCCTGGAATCTTTTAAGACCTTCCCAGAGGTGTTCTTAAAATGTACTAAATGATGTCCTTCTATATCACTGTTGCAGTATTCTTTACATAAGGAATCTCTTGCCAAGGTTAGTCCAACATCCAGCCAGTATACCAAAGCCTTAGGTTTCTGGGATGTTGTACAGCACACGTTTGTTCCCCGTGCACAGCGCAGGCCATAAAGGTGACATACAGACATACCAAGTACTGAGTATAGCCCCAAGAGGAGCAATCCGAGGAGAGAAGGAGAAACGTGCATCCATAAGGAAAAGAGAAAAGGGTGGAGGAGGGGAGTGAGCGAATACTGCAACAGTGAAAAATGACATGTACTGTTATGTTAAGATTTTACACAACTGTACAGTGCCCTTCACATCACTGCTGCAGTTCCCTTTACATAAGGGAGGGTACAAAAGCTCAAGTGGAAATTTGGGAGGAGAAAGACCTACCCAGAAAACCATGCAAAATAGCCCTGGCAAAGCCAGCTTGTGCTTTAGAAACTACATCCAATTTGTATTGCTTAGTAAAGGTATGGAGTGAGGATCAAGTTGCAGCCTCGAGGATGGAAGTGGTATCCAAGCCTTTGAAAAAAAGCACCAGAGGAAGCCACAGCCCTGGTAGAGTGAGCTTTTACAGAGGTAGAAAGGTTTTTCTCATGAAGTGAGTAACAAAAAGAAATGGCCTTGGAGATCCATTAAGGAGTGGTCTGCTTAGAAACAGCCAAACCTAGAGACTTAGGGTGAAAAGAAACAAAGCATTGCACAGACCTACAAATGACCTTAGTCTTGACCAGATAGTACCGGAGCTGTCTATGCAAATCCAAGTTGTGAAGAATCTTTTCACTAGCAGTCTGTGGAGGGAAAATGTGGGCAAATTAAACTGATTAAGGGGATAATTCATTAATCACCTTGGGCATAAAATAAGGATTAGTATGAAGAGGCATCCTACCCTATTACTGTAAAAAAAAAAAAAAAAGAGGAACAGCCACAAGGACCTGAAGCTCAGACACTCTTGGCTGAAGTAAGGGCCAAAAGAAGAACAGTCTTCCATGTACAATACTGCAAGGAAGCTGAAGCTCAGATTGAAAGGAGACAGCAAATGCAGACAAGCAGAAATAGGTGAAAGGTGAGCTTTAACTGAAGAGTATGCCAAAACAGCATGGATCAATTCAGTCAAATAAGAAAGAGCCAGAGGAACCCCCACAGAAAGTGGATCCTGGTTTAAGAGCAAGGCACCAGACAGAAAATCTGTTCCATTTGGATTTATAGGATTTCCTGGTATTCGGTTTCATGGCCTCTTGTAGAACCCGAAACACATAATCAGACAAAAGATGCCTAAAAGGGATCAAAATCTTATCATCCACAGTGTCAGTTGAAGAGTGGACAAGTGAAGATGGATGAGAGACTCCTTGTCTTGTGTGAGTAGGTCCACCCTGTGGGGTAACTTGTGGTGATTGCCCATGCTGGGTGCAGAAAAAGAGGGAAACCATGCTGTGTGGGTCAAAAGGGAGTCACCAGCAAGATTGTGGGGGAGTCTTGCTCTATCTTGAGCAAGACCCTCGGTATGAGAGGAAGGGGAGGGGGGGCATAGAGAAACATCCCCTTCCAAGAAAAAGAGGGTGTCCACCTTCCAGTTCAGAGGACTTGGATCTCTGGTGCAAAAAAAAAAAGAAAGTAGTCTGTTCAGAGGGGAGGCGAAAAGGTCTACCTGAGGGTACCCCACTAGTTGGCAATGTCCAAAAACACATCTTTGTGAAGCATCCATTCATGAACCTGTGTTATGGACCTACGTAGACTGACTGCCACAGTGTTTTGTTCTGAAGGAATATAGCCAGTCTAAAGTGTCACCCGATATTGGGCAGCTTGATCACAAACCTGAAGAGCTAGCCTGCACAAAAGGCAGGACCGTGTTCCCTCCTTGTTTATTGATGTACCACATCACTGTGGTGGTGTCTGCAAAGATTTTGAGAGGTCCTGAAAGATTAAAGGGCATGAAAGGCCTTAAGGTCCAGAAGGAGAGCTCTCATTTCCTTGATTTTGATGTGGTCTGACCTCTAAAGAATGGGCCTGAGACCCTGCACCTTGAAAGGGCCAAAAGAACCACTCCACCCTGTGTCTGAGGCATCTGAAAAAAGTTCCGGAGAGGAGACTGGGGTTGAAAAGGAAGTTCCAGGTTGAGAAACAGCTGATGAATTTGCCACTGAAGCTTTAGTTTGAGGCAGGGAAGAAGAGGGACTAGTAAGTCTGGAGGATGACCGTGTTGGAGCCTGACTGACCTGAGGAACCACTGTAGCTTCCTCATATGGAGTCTGGCTAGAGGTAGCATAGGAATGATGGAAGCAATGAATCCTAGAGCCCTTACAAATTCCCTGGCTCGAAGAAGGGAACGAAAAGCGATTAGAGCAGGAGCCATGGGTGGTGACAGTGAAGCTAGCATAGGAATGGTCTGGAACCTGCAACCAAGAAAAACCTGCTCTTGAGAAGGAGTTTATTTAGATTTTGGGAATTTATTGAAAACCCTAGGCTTTGCAGAAGGCAGATAGCATACTGAAGGTGCTGAGGCAAGATCTCTGGGGAGAAAGCCTGAATGAGCAGGTCATCCAGATAAGGAAAGATTTATATCCCCCTCATCCTGCAAAATGCAATCACAGGATCGAGGCATTTGGGCAAAACCCTTGGGGCAGCAGAAAGACCAAAAGGAAAAGCAGAAACTGAAAATGCAAGGAAGAAGCAGTGAAATGCAAAAATCTTCTGAAATGACAATGAATAAGATTATGAAGATAAGCATCCTTGAGATCCAGAGAGACCAGGAAAATCTGAGGAAGAAGTAGAGGAAACAGAGTCTGGAGGGACAGCATCCGAAAGGAGGGGTTCTTTAGAAAGGTGTTGAGCTGAGAAAGGTCCAGAATGGGCCTCCAGGTGCTTTTTTTCCTGGGTATCAAAAACATTCTGGAATAAATCCCTGTCCCCTGCTGGGGAGTGGGAACTGGTTGAATGGTGGCTTGAGACCAAAGTACATCCGGAAAGAGAGGCAGTTATTCCTGAGGAGGTTGTGGAATGCCCAGAAAAGAAGGATGAGATTTCAGTACCATGATGTATCCTTGACGGATGATGGACAGAACCCAGGAATCTTGCATGATCTTTAACCAGTTTGGAAGGGACAGGCAAAGGGGAAGAGATAAAGGACCCTGACTTGGAAATGAGGGCAGCAGTAGTCGGACATAAACCTTGTTTATCTGGAAAGGAGGTTTCTGAGTGTAGTAGGAGTCTGAGTAGACTGGGCAGGAGGAGCCCATCTAGAACCCTTCTTAATTTTGGAAGTGGTGCGAGAGTGTCTACAGACAAAAGCAGGCTTAGAGGGATAATTCGTCTAAAATTTAGGAATGGGGAAACAAAAATGTTTAAACTCCTGCAAGGCCTTACCTTTCCTTGCAGGGACTTAAGCTCAGCAGCTGCAGAAGCAAAGGGATTTTATTATGAAGGGGAACATCCAGTCAATTTAGCCCTAGTATCATCAGGCAAAGGCTGAAGGCGAAGCCAAGACTAGCATCTCAACACAAAACCAAGAGCAGTAGCTGTAGAACAAGCATCAGCTGCATCATAACTACATTTAATAATATGGCAAGCTACTTGGGAAGTCCAACAAACAGACGGCCGAGACCTTCTCAGAATCGGGAAGGTCTAGACTACCTGAGAGGTCTAAGAAAGAAAAGAGCCAAGACGTATCTGGTCATATGGGTCTGATAATAACCCAAAAAGACATTGTAGCAGCAGTATACACCCTTTTGGCCAGTCGTTACATGACCCTACTGTCCTTGTCAGAAGGAAGCAATGTAGTAGAAGGCAAGAGCTTAGAAGATTTCAGAAGAGAGAGAGACGACAAAAGGGTCATCAGAGAGTCTTTTGTAGAGAAACTTACATTCATCAGGCACCTTATAATACCTGCCAGGCTTCTTAGGGTACTGTAGGTTTGGAATCAGGAGTCTGAGAAGCTGCTGAAAAAGTGTACAACAGGGCAGCCAAGACTGGAGGAACAGCAGAGGGCTTAACTCATTGCATCTGAGTGACGCCTGCAGGGGCATCTGCAGTTAACTCCTACTGACACCTCTGGGCATCAAATATTGCTTGTTCATTTTGCATCAGTAATTCAAAAACCATACTATACAAGTTTTAAAATATTTTATCTTAAAGCTTACATAGTTTCAAATTCAACTGCATTAACATTTGATCTCTGTCTAGTACAGGTAAATAGATATTAACTGTTGATGTCCTTCAAGGATGCATCTGCAGTCCTAACATATGGGTTGTCCTGCCTCAGGCAGCCCTTCGGTCGGCCGGATTCCAAAGTCTGGGTCTGGCCTCGGCTGATGTCGCACTTCACCCAACGTCATAGCTGCTGTGAATTGGGTATAAAGGCATCAGCCGACGCCATTTTCCTCCGTCTTTCTTGCCGCGCGGTGCCCGAAGCAGAAGCTGTTCGCAAGTGCCGGTCGGTCAGATCCAGAGATTTCTACTACCGAAGACTTCTAAAAAGCCAAGTACCCCGTTGGGGAGTCTTTCTTGCCTCAGCCGATGTCAGAAAAAGTAAATAATTGTTTAACTTGTGGGAAACAAATACCTCATAAGGATTTCCACTCTTACTGCCTTCCTTGCTTAGGCCCAGACCACGACGTATCAGCTTATCTAGCCTGTGCTTCCTTCAACCGACGGACACTTAGACGTCGGTCGGAGTTTGCTGAGGAGTTTTTTGGTCCCGCTTTTGCTTACAAAATGCCGTCGGAGAATCCGACTTCACAATTAGCTAAAAAGCGTAAGGAAAAGTACAGACACTCGCGGTCCGCGGTTTCGGCCGAAACCACGGTTAAGCCAACCGCGAGTGTCTCGGTTTCGGCTGAAACCGAGTCCTCGGTTCTTCCTTCGGCCGAAAGCATACCTCCGACAGCCGAGGCCTCACTCAGCATGGCTGAATCTGCTACTGAAATTTCTCCTGCTGTAGCAGGCACCCAGGATTTATCAGATACTATTCCTTTAGACATATCTACTCCTGCACGTGGAGCTGCTAGGCCCCCTGCATCTATGTCTATCAAGGCTTTTTCTAGGGCTAAAGCAGCTAAATCTTCTAAGGCCTTGCCTGCTAAAACCCCCTCACACAGGCCTACCTCTAGTTCCCAAATGCTCAGCCTGGCTGAGGATCTCATTTCTTTGATCAGGGGATCCCAACCTCACCCAGACAGGGCCTCTCAACCCCCTCCAGAGAAGAGGCCTAGAGCAGAGCCCCCCGATCCAGTTTCTACAGACTATTCCTCGGATGATTCAGAAAACTCAAATCCTCCAGAAGGCCCTTATTCTCCATATGAGGATTCTGATGCAGAAGACTCCATTCCTTCTGCCTCTCCTCCTGAGGAATTTTCTTTTGGGGAGACCTTACATGCTATGAGAGAGCAATTTCAATGGCAGGGCCAGGATTTTTCAGATTCAAGGAAAAGGCTAAGGACCTTTTTACATTTACCACAGCATAGGCCTTTAGCCATTCCTCCAGTACTAACAGTTGTGGATGATGCATTTAATGATGCCTGTACTGCCCCTGACTCTCTTCCTCCGGCCCCTGCTAAGCCCGACAGATATTACAGGGTCCCGGACACACACTTTCACTTGTATAAGGCTCCTATTGCAGATCCTGAAACCATTTCACAGGGCCCCAAAGCTGTAGCAGCTGCCTCTGCCAAAAACCCCCTCCCCTCTGAAAGAGAATCTAGAGCATTAGAGAGATGGGGTAAAAAAAGTTTATACTTCTGCTACTCTTTCGGCTAGGGCCTTAAGCTGTCAATTCCACATGATTCAGTATCAGGAATTTTTGTTAGACCAGCTAAATAAAAAACTGTCCTCTCCTGAACCTATAGACCATAAGTCCCTTCAGGATTTGGTACATAACACTCAGCAGGTCAGTAATCATTCCTTAAAATGCGGCTATGATGCACTGGAGGCTTCCTTTAGATCGGCTATGACTGGAACAGTGATCAGAAGGCATGCATGGTTAAAAGAGCAATCCTTACCAGACCATGTAAAGTCAAAGCTCCTAGATGCTCCCATGGAGAAACAAAGTTTGTTTGGCTCCCCTGCACAGCAAGTGCTAAAGAAGGTGGAAGAAAAAGCAAAATCTGTCCAAACAGTCAAGGATTTCTTACAGGTCCAGCCTCCGAGGTTTAGTAGAAATTGGCCTTCGAAGAATTGGTCCTTTCCAGACACCTCCAGAGCACAGAGAGGCAGAAATAGACGCCCAAGAGGCAGAGGTCAATCCAGAGGTGCCTACAGGGGACGTCAGTGGCAGCCTAACAACCAGAGAAGTACTGCCACAGATCCAGCTACTACCACTTCCACAGGACAGACACAATGACTTGACTCTGATACCGCCTACCAGGGAACAACTGGAAGCACCCTTGGGCGGAAAGCTAGCCTTATTTTCCGTAAACTGGCATTACATTACAGCAGACAAGTGGATTTTACAGACAATAGACAAAGGCTACAGGTTTCACTTCCACACTCTACCAAAAAAGAAAGGAATGCCAAACCTACCACCAAACCAAAAAACAAACGCTCTAGGACAAATCAACCACTTACTAAGGATGAGAGCTATAGAAAAGGTACCGCCTATGGAACAAGGACAAGGATTTTACTCCAGACTTTTCCTGGTACCAAGGAAAGAAAACCAATGGAGGCCTATTCTCGACCTGCCCGCTCTGAACACATATCTGATTGTTCCAAAATTCAAAATGCTGACTCTACAGCAACTTCTTCCCATGCTGGGCAAGGAGTCTTGGCTGGTGACTCTAGATCTCAAGGAGGCATACCTGCACGTCCCTATACGACCAGATTGCAGAAGATACCTCAGATTTCTTGCAGGATCAGAGCATTATCAATTCTCAGCATTGCCCTTTGGCTTATCTACTGTGCCCAGAGTATTCACGAAATGCCTGGCATCAGTAATTGCTCATTGCAGGCTTCAGGGAATCCAGATTTATCCATATCTGGACGACTGCCTAATACAAGCGGACAACAAGACCAAATTAACACAAGATTTGGAAAAGGTTATACAACTACTGCAAGCCCTGGGATACACAGTCAACATGAAAAAGTCAAGGCTGGTACCATCCCAAAGGATAACATTCTTGGGTGCAGAACTGGACACTTCAAATCAGATGGCATTTCTCACAGCAGAAAAGCAAAAGCAACTACCACACTATTTCATGGCATTAACAACACAGAACCAGCTTACAGCAAGGAAAGTCCTGCAAGCCCTGGGTTACATGACATCCTGCATAATATTGATTCCACATGCCAGGCTGCATATGAGGAAGTTGCAATGGTACCTAAGGAATATATGGTCTCAACACAAGCACAGTCTAGAAGCCCAGATTCCAATAATTCCATGCCTGAAGCAAGAATTCCTGTGGTGGGCTCAGGCCTGTCAGTTGAACAGAGGACTGCCTTTCCGCAAACCTCATCCAAGCCAGACTATCACCACGGACGCCTCAGACTTAGGCTGGGGGGCACACATGGTGGACAAGTGTATACAAGGCCTATGGACACAAGACCAGCTGAACCTGCACATAAATCAAAAAGAGATGCTGGCAGTGAAACAGGCAATTCAGACATTCAGACCGTTTCTTCAACAGGGTCATTTGCTGATAAGGACAGACAACACCACAGTCATGTGGTATATCAACAAACAAGGAGGCACACACTCATATCCTCTATGCCGGATGGCAATGGACCTGTGGAATGTGGCCCTGAACCTCAACATTCAGCTCCAGGCCATATTTGTGCCAGGAAAAGAAAATATACTAGCAGACACCTTAAGCAGAACTACCACGGATGCCCACGAATGGATGCTGCATCCAGACATCTTCAAATCCATTACAAAGAAATGGGGACTACCAGAAATAGACCTGTTCGCATCCCCACACAACCACCAATTGAGGAAATTCTGCACAAGGACATACCACCCACTTGCGTGGAAGGTGGACTCCCTCTCCTTCAGTTGGGAAAACATGACAGCATATGCATTCCCACCTCTTCCTTTGATACACAAAGTGCTACTGAAGATCAAAGAAGATCACCCAAGGATCATCCTGATAGCTCCAGACTGGCCGAGGCAGCATTGGTACCCGCTACTGAGGAGTATGTCTTGGGCACACGCATGGCCTCTACCTCTAGCTCCTTTACTGCTAACACAGAACAACTTCAAGATCCTACATCCAAACTTGAAAACACTGCAGCTAGCTGTTTGGAATATTACATAAAACAAAATAACCCAGATTTATCCCAGAGGGTTAAAGACATTATCCTGGAGGCTCGCAGATCCTCCACAAGGAAGACTTATTCAGCCAAATGGAAAAGATACCTCATTTGGAGTGCAGCAAAAGGAAAAAATGTATCTTTAGCAAACATAGCTAACATCTGGGAATATTTAGCAGAACTTTTCCACAATGGC
The DNA here is from genome assembly GCF_019279795.1 of Protopterus annectens. Classification (NCBI taxonomy): domain Eukaryota; kingdom Metazoa; phylum Chordata; order Ceratodontiformes; family Protopteridae; genus Protopterus; species Protopterus annectens. The sequence continues at coordinate 68,732,204 of NC_056745.1, forward strand.
CTGTCTTACTCCTCCATTAAGATTCATGCATCAGCAATTTCAGCAGAATACAACATGGATCCTCCAGTCTTCTCTCATCCTCTACTTAGGCAGTTTCTGAGAGGAATTAAAAATGTAAAGCCTCCAAGGAAGCCACCTTTGCCTACATGGGACCTTAACTTTGTGCTGGAAAAGTTAACACTTCCCCCTTTCGAGCCAGCTGCAACAGCAGAATTACAGTTATCTTGGAAAACTGCTTTCCTGCTTGCAATCACTTCAGCAAGAAGGGTTTCTGAATTACAGGCATTAATGGCAGTACAGCCCTTCCTTATCTTCCATCAGGATAGAGTGTCCTTGAGAACTAACCCTACTTTTATGCCAAAGGTGGTCTCCAGGGTATCATTGAACCAAGCAATCCACCTACCAACATTCTTCCCCAACCCACAGAACAGGGGGGAAAGACTACTACATACCTTGGATGTGCACAGGCAATTGCACTACTACTATCTGGACAGAACCAAGAACAATAGAAAAACTGACCAGCTTTTGGTAGCATATGCAACAGGAATGGAAGGAAAAGCAATTTCAAAACAGACAATCTCAAAATGGATAGGAAATTGCATTAGATTTTGTTACTCTTTTCATGGAAAGACAACTCCAGAAAACATCAGACCTCACTCCACAAGGGCTACAGCCACTACTACAGCTTTCTTAAGAGGAGTGGCTACCAAAGACATTTTAGAAGCTGCTACTTGGAGCTCCGTGCATACATTTGCCAAGCATGGTAATCTACCTTTATACTCCAGATCCCGAGCAGGTTTTGCAACTGCTGTTTTGCAAGGGATCTTAACTACACCATAATCCTCTAAGAGCCTCCTCCCCCAGTTTGGCTATGGTATTCTACCCATATGTTAGGACTGCAGATGCATCCTTGAAGGACATAGTACAGTTTTGTACCTACCATAAATGTAGATGTCCGAGAGGTATGCATCTGCAGTCAGGATTACCTACCCTCCTTCCCCTCTGTGGTACTCCTAGGGTATTTGCCCATCTTGTAGCTAGCTGGGGGAATCTATTATGGTGTATTTGTTTGTATATACATGTTTATCTTTGTTTGCTCTCTACTGTTTGGAAACATTTGCATTTATCCAAATTTAGCCTTCCTAGAGGACGCCTGGCATCTGGGGCAAGAAACACTGAGGAAAATGGCGTCGGCTGATGCCTTTATACCCAATTCACAGCAGCTATGACGTCGGGTGAAGTGCGACATCAGCCGAGGCCAGACCCAAACTTTGGAATCCGGCCGACCGAAGGGCTGCCTGAGGCAGGACAACCCATATGTTAGGACTGCAGATGCATACCTCTCGGACATCTACATTTATGGTAGGTACAAAACTGTACTTTTTTATGATACTAATTTATACAGGTATAATTTTCACATTTTTCTGAATATCTCAACAGACAAGTAACAGGCAGAACTCCTTAGCCTCATATGAAAACTCTCAGCTAGATGAATAAAATACTGCTGTCTGTGTGCGTCTGTCTATGTGCGTCTGTCTATGTGCGTCTGTCTGTGTGTGCGCCTGTCTGTGTGTGCGCCTGTCTGTGTGTGCGCCTGTCTGTGTGTGCGCCTGTCTGTGTGTGCGCCTGTCTGTGTGTGCGCCTGTCTGTGTGCGTCTGTCTGTGTGCGCGTCTGTCTGTGTGTCTATGTGTGCGTCTGTATGTGTGTATAATTTGAGTGGTTGCTGAGATATTGTAAGCTGTTTACAAAATATTACAAATGTAATTGTTACTGTGTTTACTGTGACTTACAAAATTCTGTGTAGGACATACAACCTAAAGAATACCACCACTGTAAAATAGTTTGTACTGAAGAGTTTGCCATTTATACTTTTCGTAACCCCTGTGGTTCCAGAGATAACATTTGTTTGCAATATAAAGACATAATTTGATTCTATCCAAAGGCTTAGGCTCTGCCTATTGGAAGTTACAGTGAAAACTTTCTGAGCTCCATTGGAGTCGGTCAATGAGTTAAGGTACTCCCATCTGGAGAAGGTTATAATATCTTTTCTGGTTGTCAGAAACCTGCGAACACTCTCATTTAAAGAATTCCATCATATAAGAGATAATCTCCCCAAAAGGGAGTTCCTCAAAGGGAGAATCTGGGCTAATGGAATCTTCCTTCTCAGAACCAAAATCCAGTGGAGAAGGAATCTGAGAGGAATATGCCAAGGACTCTTCCCCAGAGTCCAAGTACTCATCACAAGACATTTGTTCCTTAGCCCTCTTTAGTGGAGTAGATGGGTCTATATTAGAACATCAAAGTTTCAAAACTTTGAATGTTCTAATATCAAACCCTATTCAGTGAAAGCTGAAAATATCGAAGCAACAGAAAACCAATTTTTTTCCTAGGGAAAGAATTCGGTTGTCTGTTTCTGTTGCTTCGGTATTTTCATCGCTGGTGGAAAGTTACGGGTCAGGTTCAGGTAAGTGTGCAGTTGAGTGCGGGTTAGGTTCATTAGGGTTAAGGTGCGGGTTAGATATGTGTGCGACCTGTTTGGACGTGAGGTTAGGTTGCGGGTTAGGTATGTGTGTGAGTGTGTGGATGTGAGGGTTAGGGCGGGTTAGGTGAGTTAGGGTGCGGGTTAGGTAAGTGTGCGATTGTGTGGACGTGAGGGTTAGGGCGGGGTTAGGTGAGTTTGCGATAGTGAGGGTTAGGACGGGGTTAGGTGAGTTTGCGATAGTGACTGACTATAGGGTTTGGGTTAAGGTAAGTGGATAGTTAGTGGTGTGTGTATAGTTTAGTGTAGGGTTAGGTGTAAGATTTTAGGTGTGTGTGTGTGTATTGCTGTTTGTTTGGTGTCCTTTTGTTGTGTGTGTGTGTGTGTGTGTTTTGGAACAGCAAATTTTTTCCCTAGGAAAAAGTTCGCTGTTCTTTGTGTTCGATGTTTTCAGCTTTTGCTGAATAGGGTTCGATATTAGAACATTGGAAGTTTTGAAACTTCGATGTTCTAATATAGACCCGAGTAGATTACTAAGGGGGGGGGGGGAGCAGAGACAGAAACTCCCTGGGGGGGGGGGGGGGTTAACGTCATGAGTGCATTAAACAACCCCTGTGTAAAATCCTGTCATTCATGTTGGGAATGTTTGGGAGCAGGAGAGATGTGCTACTTTTTCTGTTTCTTCTTTAAATGGACTTCAGCCCTAAAGACTTTAGGAGGTTTGTACCCTTGCCGACACTCAGTGTAGTGGGAATTTCCTCCTGAGAAAAATCTACAGAACGCCCCCTCAATCCCTCTGATGTGATTAGCCGAGATTCCCCCTCAACATCTGCAACATAAGTCTGCAGAGCCTCCGAGGATATGTTTGAATGTTGATACATGCCAGCCTCCAACTTTGTCACAAAGGAGGAATCCAGAACAACCGGACAATCTTCCGGCCTTTCAACAGCCTTGAGAGAGATGTCCAGGGTAAGCGGTACAACAAATCTGACCTAACTTTTTTGCTGTTCTTCTTGGCAGATGGCTGATCCTTGGGATGGGAAGTTTCTGCCATCACACCTTGTTCCAACAACATAAGACGTTGGTTCTCCAGGTAGATAGACAAGGAGAAAAGATGACTACAGAGGGTCTTGGGGACAGACGTTTGGCAAATGTTCGTGAGAAGCACCTAACAAAAAAGATACCGCTTGTTATGATCCTTATGGGGAATCTGTCTCCCACACTAGACATTCTTCCTTTCTGGGTGACATGTAAATTCGTACACCAAAATAAAAAAAATAAATAAGTGCCCCTTTGGAGTTTTCCTCTTATCTAAGTACTTGGTATCTGGCACAAGTGAAGGAACATTCAAGTACTTGGTATCTGGCACAAGTGAAGGAGCATTCAGACCGACGATCAAAGATGGCATTCGGACTGACAACAAAGAAGTTCTGAGGTATGAACGTCACCTTTGTGCCCTATGCTTCTACTGCTGTTGATAGGGTACACGAACTTCACTACATTATTAATCTCGTCTTCTGGCTTTAGCCACAAGATAAACCCTTCCTGCTACTGCTCTCATTTTTAATAATATCAGTGTGACCTGTGTGGAGTTCTCCCAGCCTTTTTTTTTTTTTCCGTCTTCCTGTATCTTTTTTCTGACCCCCATCTCGTTGACGATTGAGATGCTGCCACTGCCTATTCATGGCCATCATCCAGGCAGCCATGATGGGTGTGTGTTTGTCTAAACCTCTCTTCTGGCAGCTAACATGGGTGCTGTGAGTTCTTCCTGTGAGTGCATACCCCCTTCCACCACATACACGTCCTGCTAGTGGGTTACTGTCAACCCACATTCCTCTGTCCTACAACTGCTGGTTGCTTGTAAGCCTCCTCCTGCCTAACAGCAGATCAGTTGAACAGGACCACCCCCCCACCCCCGGAGAGAGAGAGAACACTAGGTGCACACACTGCAGCACTGCAAGGTGTTCCTGTGTAGCTGACTCAATGGGCATGGGAGGGAATTCGCACACCCACAGGGGAAGGTGCAGCAGGTCCTCCTGTTGGCTGCCATGGGGAAGGGGTTACGCCAGCCAGAGTAGAGAATTTTTCCTCTTGACTCTTACGGGTGGATGATTGGATGGACTGCACTGATAGCAGTACAGCCCAATATGGGACTGTAATATGGCAAGAGACTGAATTTTTGTGGCATCAGTCACAGATTACAAAGGCCATGTGAGATGCAGATGAGCATGACGGTTTGTCTAAGCCTAAGAACAAGTGAATCATGATCAGTTTAATTTTTCTTTATAAAGTTGATGGGTCTTGAAGAATGTGTTTTCTAGCTGCATTACTAATCTGCTGCTAGATGAACTGCATTCAGCTGAAGTACACTGGTATGTGCGTCATACCTTTTGTGAATGAAATAAGGCCTCAGTACTGACTTTTTATAGTATCTATAACTAAATACAGAAACTGCAAGCAGTGGTCATCTCATTTTGCTATGTTTGTAATAGCCAGATATTTTTGAAATTAGCCAAACATAAACCCAAAGTACTCCCTTAAGGAACTGTGTAAAATGTTCACCTGCTTGTCTGGTCCACCCAAACATCACTTCTTCATAAACTAAATTTTACTAAACCTTCAGCCATCACCTTTATCAGATCAGTTCCACAGGATATCATTAATGATACAAACGTATTGTCCTGCATGCTCGTAAGCCAGTAATAATGTGGAGAAGCAAGTTCCCACACCCCTGCTGTTAATAATGGACTCCATGGTGACTGTAGAATAAGAACGGATTCTCTTAACTTGTGATAGCCTTGGGGTTTAACGAAACCTCAGTGGCACTTCTGTTTTTAGCAGACTTCATAATCTGTCTTTATTTTGCCAGAAACATTTTCCACAGTTAAATCTGATATGTACTACTCAGCAGTAATGACTGAGTGGAGTGCTGTTCGGAAACCCGCCCTGCTTTTGTTACCCCACTTCTATATGTTAGTGTGGCCCCAGTAATGCACACTATGCACTTAGTCTCCATGTTAGCTCAAAGTTTATTTCACTGCACCCATATATGAAGTTTAAGATGTATACCTCCCAGTCCCTTATACATTATTCATATATAGGGTCTTCAGTACTTTTGGGTTTGTATACCTTAGTGTTAATGCTGGCATGTTCTACAGGTATACGGTTTACTGTATAAATGTAAATTAATATAGAAAAGCACTGCTACACAGGCTAGCATTAATCCTTTCTTGTTCTGGATAAGCCGAAAGAGACAACAACTTCCTAAGTATAGGGCATACTGCTGTGTCTGACATTCTTCATCACCCCCAACCTGAAGCACTTTGAATTTTAGGGTATATAGTATCATTGGGTTGCATACCCTAATTTTTCAGCATCCTGTCCTTCCTAGGAGCTGCATGCTGTCTTGGAGTAGGAAGCACGGTGCACCACGCTTTTTTTTAGCCTAAAACATTTACTTTAATTCCTGTGCACTGAAGTACTGCTCTCTGGTAAGGTATATGGTGCAGCCTTGCTGTTTGCTGTGTTTGTAACTCTTCATGCCGCAAACCCTATCCTGCACCATAGTACCAAGTATGCTGTTTTAACAGGCAAGGCATAGTACTGCTCTGCACTGTTTCTATTCAGTTTTTCACTTGTGCATGCAGAACAGCAGCTTATAGATGCTAGTTTCTCGATTGCGCTTGTTAGTGAGGCATCTGAGGTGCCATAGGTACTACAGGAACTTCATCGTGCAGGAGTTGATGAAAATGGGGTCATATTTCTAGCAAATACAGTGCTTACCTGTGGATTGTTCTCCAACTAGTCCAGAACAGGTAAAGGTCTTAACAATGCTCAGGCAAGGAAGAAATGTATTTAAGTGCAAATGTAGAAGGACAAAGTTTAGCATAGTGCTTCAGAGTGCTGTCTGTACTTGCTTGGAGCATGTGTAGACACTGGTGTAGATTTCTCAGCTTAGTTACAACTCTCGCAATATCCATTGCTAATGTTATAATTGCCGGTCTCGACCTTGTCAACATTTTTCCTGTGGCAGCTTGGCAGGCAAGGGGTTTGCCAACAGGTACTTTTGTGCCCTGGTCACTGTTCTGGAGAGTAGTTTGTTGATATCTCAAAATGTGGCAATTTTTGTGTACGTGGCTGCTGTTTAATGTGTTGTTTTACCTCATTTTTTTTCCCTCCTAAATGCACTTATATTTTTCACTTTTAAAATACTAAATATAAATCTAGCTTGTTTAAATGTGTGATTTGTTTTGCATGACTTGGTTTGCAGCCTTAATATTTAACATTGCCACTTTCAGAGTCTGTTACTTCAAGTAAACATATATGTACCTGCAAATGATAGCTTAATTGCTAAGGCTAATTGCCTGGCATTATTTTTTAGTAGAACAGATGCCTTTTCCTGTTTGCTAGTGTTCTTGTCTTACCCTGCAGGTGGATTACTCTCTCATACTATTACATCGTCAGTCTGACATGATAATGTACAAGTGGCACATTGAGTTTACAATTTATCAGAATACATTTCACCAGATGTTTTATATTGTGCTAGTATTGTACACAGTGATTCAAAATTTGACATGTTCATGGGTGTGCACTATGCTAACGACCATGGGGCCTTTTTAAGTCTAGCCATACCTCCCAAATCTGACAAATTCTGGTACCCTTGGTAAGTGTAAATAGGGGATTGGGAGATAAAATATTTTCAAGCAAGGTCCTAGGAGATGAGCCATTTGCAGACTGGCTGGTACCTAGTGTGTCTGAAGTGAAGACCTTAACCATTCCACCAACCCCCTCCCCCTGAATTAGGTCAGAATCACGCCCTGTACCATATTTGTAGGTGGTGAGCAGCTTAACCATTATGCCAGCCCCCATCCCCCTTCAGAAGATAACAGTTGGGCAGTGAGTGTGTCATTTTCATCACATAATTTACATGGGTAAGGAAATACAACAGGTACGTAGAATGCATGTCTTGAGTTTTAATACAGATCTGTGAGTGCCAGGTGCTTTATCCGCACAAAGGCTATGTGATCTGTTTGCGGAGTCCAGTATGCAGTGTGCAATTTCTGTATTTACGCCCATGTTTGATAATTGTTGTGGAACAGTTTCTTCCAGTAACACTTGTATTAAGATAAAATATAACGAAGATTAATCTTTTAGTTGTGGATTCCTTTGTATTTAATACATCCATGAATCTCACTTTGCAGTTTGTTTTTCATACAGAACTTTTGTATGTTACCTTAAAAACAGACATAAATGTTAAAACTTCGCAACAACTATTAAGTGATGCTATCAAACCAGGTTTATCTAATGTTATCTGAACTGTAATGGTTATTATATTTTAAATGTCAGTTATTAGTATTTTTTTTTTACAGAAGGTTGTTTCTGAAAAGACTTTGTGTATGCAAACTGATGGATACTGTTTTGCATTTCAAAGGGATAGAGATGGTGTGAGAAGAAAAGAATTCTATCCACCACCTCATGGCAGAGAACGTTCTCCTCACAAAAGGGATTCATTCTACAGGGACTCGCCAGTAAATCGAAAAGGTTCCCCGCACAGTAGATCTGGATCCAGCATTAGCAGCCGGAGTTACTCACCAGAGAAAAAGAAGCAGTTTTCTTCTCATCAGCCCTCCACCCAACATGGCAAAAGTAGGTTTTATTTCTTTATTGTGCAAGAAGTCATTTATTTTTTGTTTTTATATGTGCAAGCGCACAAGTGTTTTGTTTTGGTATTTTCAGCTTGCCTAACAAATGCAATGCAAATGTAAATAGCTTGATAAATAAATAGATCAATAGACTTTGAGGTTATTTAACTGGAAAGTTTAGTGAGTCAGATTCTTAGGATAGTCATGTTCCCTTTGATTTAGGGTAGTAGTGCTTGTATTCGATTTATTCATTCTCATTTGATTTATTTGTGGTTTTTTTCTAGATTTTTTACAGACATTCATGGAAAATGTTTAAAAAAAAAAAAAGGTTTTAGAGGCGTGGTTCTCTTGATTTGGGAATTGTTGGTGACTGTCACATGGATTGTTGTTATTGGAGTCCTGTCTCCAGCATCCCCATATTCCCGTAGGCACATCGGTGTATCGCATGCTACTATCATACTTGTTCCTGGCTTGATAGAAGGTGGAGCTTGTGAGCAGTTGTTTTGGGAGTGGTACATATTTTCTTGAGCAACATGCATATTTTCTTATTGACCGTTACAGTAAATACCTTGAAAACATCTCCATGAAATAGAGAGAAGGAGCCCTTGGTATCACCATGTTTTCCTAAGTAAGTCCGTGCATTGTGTACTTTCCATATTTATTACAAGCCTGATAGAAAATGGAGCTTGAGTGCAGCTGTTTTTGGGATTGGTACATATTTGTTGCGAGTAACATCCGTATTTGTTTGACCTTCATAAGTAAATACGTCAAAAACATCTTCATTAAATAGAGGGAAGGAGTCCTGAGTGTGCCCTGTATGTGTCAGTTTGATTAGTGACCTGAGCACTAGAGGAGCTGGCCCAGGGGTATATTGGGATGAAAGGCATTTACTCACCTTTCTCAGGAGGGGGGTGTAGTCTTTGCCCCATGGATGTGTCTCTCCAATGGAAATGAGCATTGCCCAAATTATACTCTTAACAGAATTTTTATGTTGGAATGCAGAAAAAGGCTAGGGTTTACAGCTCCAAATATATATATATATATATATATATATATATATATATATATATATATATATATATATATATATATATATATATATATATATATATATATATATATATGTGTGTGTTGTTGTGTCTTAAGGCTTTTCCCGGTTAGGGGTCGCCACAGCGGATATATATAATATGCGAAAAAACAACTCAACAGTAACCAGGTATCTTAGCAGAAAACTGATACAAATCCAAGAACAAAACAGCAAAGACAAGGCTCCAGCTTCTTATGATGCAGACTGCTTTAATGGTACACAAGCGCTTTCACTAAAATGCTTCATCAGGTGCATCATAAACATTAATTCTACACCTTTTTATACCAAATCACATGACTAATTCACTAGTATTTAAAGATACATTATAAAACATCTTAATTTATTGCCTTACATTAATAAACATATATAATTGTTGTATGCACATATTAAAAACATATAAAAACATACAAATATACCAAAAATGCATAAATAATATAAATAAAAATACATGTATAATATATAAAAACTTTTATTTTTGTAAAGGTCTATTCTTTAAAAAAGATCTCATAGGTATAAGGAAAAAGACGAGTAAGAAGGATTTAAAAGGCAGGAGCAACATGAGAGTATGTTTGAGTTATTCTAGAAATATAATGGACCATACAAGAATTATTAATAAGCACTGGAATATTTTGAATACAGATGGTCAGGTTAATAAATTTCTGGACCCTCAACCACAGTTTACATACAAAAACAAAAAATCTCTAAAAAGGCAGTTATGTACTGCTAGAGATGACAAGAGAATTGATGATGTAGGAACTAAATTCATGTAATAAGTGTAAATATTGTGATTTTATAGCTGAGGAGAAAGAGTTTAAACATCCTGACTCAGGTGAAATCTTTTGTTTAAAGACCAGTGCTGATTGCAACACCTGTCATGTTTATTTAGCTACCTGTTGTTTATTTAACTACCTGTCAGTTATGCAATACATTTTATGTTGGTAAAACGGATGGATAGATCTTTAAAAGAGAGAATCAGGGAACATGTCTACCATATCAAGAAAAAAAGTACTTTTAATGCTCTTGCTAAGCATGTCTCTGACATGAATGAGCAACATGATTTTAAGTTTATGGTGCTAGAAAGGAACAATGATAGCAAAAAAGGGGAGATATTAGAAATAAGACTGAAGAGATGGAGGTTAATTGGATAGTGAGGCTTAGAGCAAATGTAGGACATGGTCTTAATGACCATATACCTATGAGACCTATTTTAAAGAATAGACCTTTACAAAGATAAAAGTTTTTATATATTATACATGTATTTTTATTTATATTATTTATGCATTTTTGGTATATTTGTATGTTTTTGTATGTTTTTATATGTTTTTAATATGTGCATTCAACAATTATATGTTAATGTAAGGCAATAAATTAAGATGTTTTATGATAATGTATCTTTAAATACTAATGAATTAGTCATGTGATTTGGTATAAAAAGGTGTAGAATTAATGTTTGTTATATACCTGATGAAGCATTTAAAGCGCTTGTGTACCATTAAAGTAGTCTGCATCATAAGGAGCTGGAGCCTTGTCTTTGCTGTTTTGTTCTTGTTGATATATATATATATATATATATATATATATATATATATATATATGTATATATATATTGTCTGATTTGGATAGGCATGATTGCAGTGACTGACCAGATGGTTAACAGGTGTGAGGGTGAAAGAGAATTACTTGAAAATAACCCTCAAAATCAAATGTAATGCCAACTGTTCTGGGGCTGTAAGCATTTCCCTTAAATTTTATGGGTAGATCTTCAGTACATCTTGTTTTTATCTGTTTGGCACTACACCTAGCCTGTTCTTCTCGCACTTTTTTTTTGTGGTAAGGTTATATAATGGCTTCATGTGTCTTTTGTGGCTTGGCATAGCCAGATTACTGGGTCACCCAGTCTCTAGGTGCCTATCAGCATGCACCCCCACTAAGCCTGGGTCTGGAGTTTGGTTCCAGAGGTTGTCTAATTGTTTTACTGAACCATTGTGAGGGTCCTATTTTGGTTCTCTATTTGTCTTGCTGTTCTTCTCAGACCATTTTCCAACTGTGACCTTTTCAGGAGCACAAAGATCTGGACAGCATATCTTTAAGGATCACACACCGTACAGCCTTCACTGCAGTGACAAGTTCACAGTCCTGGATGGAGATTAACAATTCCAGAGGATTTTAGGGTAGAACCAGTGCTCCTTTAGGTTAAATTGAGTCAATTGAGAAGGTAAGAGCAGCTAGTGAGGGTGCCCCTGTTTGCCTTTCAGAGGGTGAGGTACCACCCAGGCCTGTCCCACTCATAAGAGGCCCAAGGACAAACCTGCGGCACGCTGGAAAGATGGTATTTCTATTCTTGCTTGGAGATGCCTGAGGATCCCGCATGATGAGCTGAAGACATGCTGGGGCTAGGAAAGTATGGATGTTCTTCGTGTTTCACTGTCGCAGTCGTTACATGTGGGTTATCTGCTTGCAGTAGCCCTCAATCGGCCTGATTATCAAAGTCTTGGGTCCTGCGTCGGTTGCTGTCTCATCTTCCATGATGTCAGGTAGTCCGGGGTATAAAGCATGCAGCCAACGCTATATTACATCAGACTTTCTTGCCGTGTGGTGCCCGAAGCATAAGCAATTTGCAAGTGCTGGTCGGCAGACTCCTGAAATTTTCATTTTCGAGTTTCAGATCCGAAGTCTAAAACTAAGCTAAGTACCCCGTTGGGGAACCTTTTTCTTGCTGTAAACCGATGTCAGTAAAACTTAATTGTATTTTTTGTGGAAAGCAAATACCTCATAAAGATTTTCATTCGTACTGCATTCCTTGCTTTGGCCCAGACCATGACGTACCTCACTATCGGTTTTGTGCCTTATTCAAACCTAGAACTATTCATCGTCTGCTTATTTATGCTTCTAAATATTTTGGTACTCTGTTCAATTATCCAGAAATGGCTTCGGTAAGCCACCCAACTACCGACATTCCAAAAAAAACACAAAGATAAAGAGCTACCAACGACACTTCTCCTAAGCTAGTCGCCAGTTCACTGGTACTCAGTGAGGCGCTTTCACAGCCCCTGATACCTGCTACTTCAGATTTGCAGGCCTCTACTGAGACCCATTTGGAGTTTGGTTGCCGTAAGATGCTTCTTTGAATATGGAACCTGCGGATGTCTCTACCTTGGATGGGTCCGAAGCCACTGTGCAGGCACCGGATTCTGGGGTGTATTCAGGCCTACTGACTTGAACATTATACCAACGCCATCTTCTTCTTCAAGGACTAAACCTCGATCCATGCCTAGAAAACTGACGCCCAGACAGCATGGTCAGGCCCCCATGCCTAAAAACAAATGATAAGAATGGCTGAAGACATTGTTACTCTAATCAAGGGAAGCCACCCTTCCCCCTCTAAGAGACCTAGGACTGATTTTTCTTCTGATTCGTCTGATTAGGACTCTGACATTTTTGTTTCCTCTGATGACCAGGATTTACCCTTATCTACATATGAGGATTCTGATGCAGAGGACTCCAGTCCCTCTGCTTCCCCTCCAGAGGATTTCTCTTTTGTTAAAACCTTGCATACTCTTAGGGAGCATTTTCGCTGGGAAAGCCAGAATTACTCTGACTCCAAAAAGAGGCTTAGGGATTTCTTACTCCTGCCCCAACACAGGCCTTCAGCTATCTCTCCTGTACTTAGCATAGTTGATGATGCCTTCTTGGAACCTTGCCTGACCCCTAATTCTTTACCTCCTGCTCCCAGAAAACCTGATAGGTATTACAGGGTTCCTGGCTCTCACAAGTTCCTCTTTAAAAATCCTTTTTGCGGATCATGAAACCATTTCACAGGGACCCAAGGGCATTAAGGCTACTGCTGCCAAAAATCCTACACCCTCTGATAGAGATTCCAGGGTGCTGGATAGATGGGGTAAGAAGGTATACAGTTCTGCAACCTTGGCCATTAGGGCCTTAAACTGCCAGTTTCATATGTTTAAGAAGGGCCTCAAAGAAACGGATAACTGGTGCCGGAGCCATGGCCTAAAGTTAAACGCCAAGAAATGCATAGTCATACCCTTCGGGAAAAACAAGGTTACCCCTAGCTACCATATAGGTGGCAATCCACTGAGCACAGAAGAAGTTATCAGGGATCTGGGGACCCAGGTTGACAGTAACCTTTCGTTTGACACTCACGTTGCTAAAGTAGTTAGGAAGACCTTCTACATTGCCCACCTGATCATGAAGGGATTCACATCCAGATCAAGGGAGGTCATCGTCCCCCTGTACTCATCACTCATCAAACCAATGATTGAGTACAATGCCCCATTCAGAATGTATCTGACCCGACACCTGCAGCAGCTGGAAAGGCCCCAAAAGTTCCTCACCAAAAGAATAAAGGGTCTCAAAAATATGTCTTATGCTGCCCGACTGAAAGAACTCCAGCTCTATTCAGTCGCTTACCGCTTGCTCAGAGGTGACCTGTGCCTGACATACAAGGCCATGTCAAACCCAGATTTGATGAACATGCTTCACCTCAAAAAAATCTAGATCCCTCAGAACTACAAGGGCGGGAGACTT
>NC_056745.1:68755957-68888457 GCF_019279795.1 Protopterus annectens
CAGCATCTTTGATCATCTGTCTAAATCTCATTTGTCTGCTGATTTTCAACAACTTTTAGATAAGCGCTCCGTTGGGGATTTTTGATTTTTCTTATCTTAGTTTTGCCTTGTTTGTGATTGTTGGGTTTCATGTCATCCAGAAAGGGGAAATGCCAGTGCAGGAGGCAGATTCCCCATAAAGATCATCATGTGCAGTGTTTGTTCTGTTTAGACACTTCCCACTACCATACATCTTGTGAGATTTGTTAAGATTTTGTCCCGAAGATGTTGCGTAGTCTGCTTTCATCCCTTGCAATTTAGTTAGAAAGAAAGCAACTTAGTGTTGGTTAAGGACACTATATGGAAAGATCTTCCCAGCCCAGTGGTCAGCCATCTGTGATGAAAAAGACCAAGAAAGCTCCATCAAATTCTTCTTCTGTACCGCCTCCACCTGTAGTCTGTCTTGAGGCTGTTGAAAGCCTGGAGGCCCATCAGGTTTCTTTCTCAGATTCTTCTGCTGCAACCACTTCAGAGGCCAGCATGGATCAGACTCCATGCACGTCCATGGAGGGCTTGCAGATGGTTGCTACAGATGTACAGGGGGAGCCGCAGCTGGTGATTACTGAAGGGCCTACGGGTGTTTCTCAGATATTAGTGAGGTAAGAGGTTCCAACTACCATTGCAGAGTTTTGTCGGTTCAGAGCCTCCTAAAATTTTCAAGACTGATGTCATACATAAAAAGAAGCAGAAGACTAAACACATTTTGCCTGCTTCGAAAAGATCCTCAGAATGAATGGCAAAACTTCACTAAAGGTCTGTTTAACGGCCTTATGGCTTTGAAGTCCTCACAGGGGTTTGTAATTCTGCTCCTCCTTGGTCTTGTACTCCTCTTAAGAGACCTTGGGAGCAGGATTCCTCTGGTGATGATGCTGATTCTGACAAGAGTCACTTACTTATTCCTCTCAGATTCCTTCTCCATTAGACTATGGTTCTGAGGAAGAAGAGTCAGTCTACCCTGACTCTCCCTTTGAGGAGATTTAGTTTGGTGATATTTCCAGATTGATGGAATTTTTCAGATGGGACTGTGCTCAGGTGTCTGATGGTCAGAAGAGGTACTGTGAGCTTCTGCAGATGAAGTATCCCAGGACATCTGCTGCTCCTGTTCTTACTGCCCTGCTGGATATTTTTTCCACAGTTTTTCAGGCTTCTGATTCCCACCCCACTCCTCCCAAGAAACTTGATAGGTTTCATAAAGTGCTTAATGACTGAAAATTCCTTCTAAGTGTCCCTCTGCTGACCGTTCATTTATATCACTAACTTCTGATGTAAGCCTTCCAAATGTTTGCTGTCTACTAAGTTGCTTCCATCTGATAAGGACAGCAGAACCATGGAGAGGTTGGGTAAGGTGTGTACTTCTGCTACCCTGGCCTTTAGATCTACGAACTATCAGACACACATGGCCAGGTATTTCTTGGCTCTTCTCTCTCAGGCCTGTCAAGCCTTTTCTAATCTTCCTGATTCTGAAGGGAAGGTCTCTGCTCTTGGCTTGCTAGGGATGTCCTCCCAAGTAGCTCACCATTCCATTAAATGCAGCTGTGTTGCAGTTGATGCTTTATGTAGGAGTGGTGCTTTTCAATCTGTTTTGAGGAGGTATTCTTGGCTCAGACTTTAGCCTTTACCTGATGATATCAAGGCTAAACTTATGGATGCTCTTCTGGATAATAAGCATTTGTTTGGTGCTGTTGCTGTGGAGGTATTTAAATCTTTGCAAGTAAAAGGTAATGCCTTGCAGAATTTGAAGCATATTTTTGTTTCACCTGTTCTCAAGTTTCAGAGGAATTACCCTAACAAGCCTGACTTTGTCAGTAGATTGGCTCGCCCTCCTCCTAAAGGTAAAAAGAGTGGTAGAAGGGCTCGTCCTGCTGAGGCTACCCAAACTTCTACTCAGAAGCCTCCTTTTCCTGACAAATCAGGTGCTGTCTGACTGTCCTTGCCCTGTTTTACTCAGTCACATTCTTCTTTCTGTACGTCTTTCCCTGTGCTTTCCTTTTTGGTTAAAGATCATCCGAGACCCCCCACCCCCAGTCATTCACCGGGGTTATTACATGGTTTGGAAATCTCTTCCCACCTTTTTGGACATTCCTCAGTCTCCTCAGGAGGAACAACTGCTCTATTTTCCAGAGGTGCTTCAGGAACAATTCAAGAAGTTCCAACTCCTCAGAGGGGGAGGGGTTTTTATTCTAGAATGTCCTTGGTCCTCAGGAACAAAGGCACCTGGAGACCCATTCTGGACCTTTCTCATCTAAATACCTATTTGAAGGTCCCTTCCTTTCAGATGTTGTCCCTTCAAACCTTGTTTCCTCTACGACTTCCTTAGGCTTTTCTATTTTCCCCTGGATCTCAAGGATGCTTATCTACACATTCCTATTTATCCTATTATCAGTATGTTTTTACTTTTCTCTTTTGCTTCGTGACATTTTCTTTTCTCTGATTTGCTAATTGTTCTCTGTACTGCCCCAGGGGTCTTCACTAAATACCTTTCTCCTGCGATTGCTTTCTGCGGGTTAAGGGAGCTGCAGCTCTTTCCATACCTAGATGACCTACTGATTCAGGCCTCCTCTCCAGAGATGTTACTTCAGCTTCTACACTTTATTTCTCTCTTACAAAGCCTGGGGTTTAAGGTAAATTTCCAGAAATCATTCATGACTCCTTCTCAAGATCATTTTTTTCTGGGGTGTAGGATCTAGCCTGTTGCAATGCTGGCATCACTGCCTCCTTCCAAGACTTTAACACTGATTTGCTTTCTTTTCAATCCCTTCTTCCTGTTGCTTCAGTTACAGCCAGGGAGTTTCTCAGGGCTCTGAGTATATTTGCTTCCATCATTCTTATGCTCCCTGTAGCCAAGCTCCATGTGAGAAAGCTTCAGTAGTTTCTAAAGTCAGTTTGGCTTCAGCATTCTTATCCTTTAGATTTTCTGGTTCCTCTACTTCCTTACCTCAAGCTGTATCTTCAGTGGCGGATTCATCAGTTGTCCCTCAACCCAGGCCTTCTTTTTCAACCTCCAGTCCCCTCTCAAGAGTTCTTCACAGATGCCTGGGACATGGGGTGGGGACCTCCTTCTGTCCCCTGAAAGTACAGGGCCTTTGGTCTCTTCTACAAAAGAAAGAACACATCAGTGTCAAAGAGGTAAGAGATCTTCTGGCTGTTCAGGCTTTTCATTCTCTTTTCTTTCCAGTGCCCCTCAAGGTTCTCACAGATAATGCCACAGTGATGTGGTATGTCAGCAAGTCGGGTGGGGTCTTATCTCCTATGCAGGTTAGCCTTTCAGGTTTTGGGATCTGGCTGTCCAGTATCAGGTGACCCTTCAGGCAGTTTTTACATTCCCTCAGATCAGAACATAGTACCAGATTATTTGAGTAGGTTCATAACACAATGCCACGAGTGGATGTTTCACAGGGATGTGTTCCTGGACATTGTCCACAAGTGGTGTACTCCTCAAGTACATCTCTTTGCCTCTCCTCTGAACAGACAACTTCCGCTTTTTTGTGCCAGAGTATCATGCACTCTGGCCTGAAATGTCAACACCGTCTCTCTTTCTCGGAAGGGGAATGTTTCTTTATGCCTTCCCTCCCTTTCCTCTCATTCCAACAGTTCTGTTCAGAATAGAACAGGATGCTCTTAAAATCTTGTTGGCGACTCCCTTTTGCCCCATACAGCATTGGTTCCCTCTTCTGTGTCTATCCAAGGGCAGTAATCGTAAGTTATCTCGCAGGGTGGACCACCTACTCGTACAAGACATGGGATCTCTCGTCCATCTCCACCTGTCCACTCTTCAGCTGTCATTGTGGGTGATATAGTTTTGATCTCCTACTGACACTTTTTTTTCTGGGGATGTGCTTTGGGTCCTGCATGAGGCCAGGAAACCCACTACTAGGAAATCTTACTTTATTCAAATGGAAGGGATTTTCTAATTGGTGTCTTTCTCATAAGCTGGATGTACTTACTGTGGATGTTCCTTTGGTTCTTTCTTGTTTGTGTGAAATGCTCAGTTCTGGGTTGGCATATTCTTCTATTAAGGCCCACCTCTCAGCTATCGCTGCTTGTCCACCTTTGACTCCCCCTTTAGCCTCTAGATTTGAGGCCAAACAGTTTCTTAAAGGTGTCCTTCACATTAGACCTCCCAGGAAGCCTGTCCCTCCTTTCAGGGACCTTAATTTTATTTTAGAAAAATTGACTCTGGCAACTGTTAAGTCTGCTGCTTCAGCTTCCGTATAGCTTTGTTCTTGGAAGACTGTTAGTTTGATTCTTACTTCTGCCAGACTGGTGTCTGAGCTGCAAGCCCTTATGGCTATTCCTGCCTTTTTAGTGTTTGATACAGGGTGTCCCTTCGTACTAATCCTTCCTTTATGCCCAGGGAAGTTAATGAGTTGGCTCTTAATCAGTCTGTTCATTTGCCTACTTTTTTTTCCCCTTCCCTGCAGTCTGCTAGTTGAGAAGGTTTTGCACACCTTAGATTTGCATAGATAACTCAAATATTATTTGGATAACACTAAAGCTTTTCATAGATCAGAAAACTTTTTGTTCCTTTTCATCCTAGGTGTTAGGTTTGTCTGTTTTCAAGCAAACCATTTTCTTCTTCTTGGATATCTAAAGCCATTTATTTTTTGTTCTTTTCATGGGAAGAGCCTTCTTTCTTCTATTAAAGTTCATTCTAGTAGGGCTGTGGTTTCTTCTGGTGTTTTTTTTTTTTTTTTTTTTTTTTTTTTACTAGGGCTGTAGTTTCTTATGGTGCTTTTTTCCCAAGGGTTTGGATACTTATTCTGCTCTTGAGGCTGCTACCTGAACTTATATTCATACCTTTACCAAGCACTATAAGTTGGATGTGATTTCTAGGGCAGAGCTGGTTTTGCCAGGGCCATTCTCTATGGCTTCCTATAGGGCTGTGCTGGCCATTTCTCCTCCCTCTCTTCTTCCTGAGCTGTTGTGCTCTCCCTATTGTAAAGAATACTGCAGCAGTGATATGGAAACACATATACAGTTGTGTAAAATCTTACCATAACAGTAGATGTCCTTCTCTTCACTGTTGCAGTATTCACTCCCTTCCTCCTCCGCCTGGTTGTTTTTCCTTCTTGATGTGCTTACTACCTACTTTTATCCTTGCACTGTTGTTCCTACTGGGGCTTCTCAGTTTTGAGGATAGTATGTCTGAACATCACCTTTATGCCCTATGCCATGTGTGGGGACCATATTTGTAACATGAGATGTACCCATTACAACCTAAAGGCTTGGTACACTGGCCGGACATCAGGCTGCCCTTGGCAGGGGATCCCGATTTTAATGAATACTAAAACAGTGTAGAAAACAACTTGTATTCTTATGATATAATTTTACACAGCTGTATTTTCCTTTAAGTGGTTTGCGAGGGATTCCCATATTTTAGGAGTAAGAATGAAGAAAGAGTGGTCAGTGCAGTGTACCCTGGATTATGGGGGTTGACATTGGGGGAGGGGGTTCCTTGAGAGAAGCGTCTGAAGTTGTAGTGTGTTTAGTATAAAGTTTGGTAGCTAACAGTGGGAATGAGTCAGGTTGGAGAAGACATGATAGAGCCCATTAGCATGTGTGTACACTCTACTACACTGGGAGCTACTGGGCTCTTTTAAGAGTGAGGCAGTAGTGTCCATGAGGGGGTGAGTTAGTGATGAAGCAACAGACTGTGTTTTTGATAGACTGTAGAGTCTAGGAGTTTTTTCTTAAAGGTTGTGGCTTTTAAAGGGTAGTCCTTATTCAAACTGGGACAGAATAACTTCTTTGCCTATCAATAACCTAACCTATAGGTCGGGTGAGAGTTTCATGGCCCAGTAGAGAACTGAGATAACAGTTTTCTGTATGATTATTCAATGTTAGTGATTAGTCTAGCCATAAAATGAAGTATTTGAAGTAGATTGTTGTTTGTATTGTTGTGCCACAAAGGTGGGGATATTTTTTTTATTAGTAGCTGAAGTTTGTGGCAGTACCTGCTGAGATAAGCCCAAGTCTGCTCTGAGTAAAAGCATGCAGTTAGTGTTCTTGATTAGGTGTATAACTTAGTTCAGTAACTGCTGGCAAGAATTTTGCGGTGGTGGTGCTGCGGTAGTGTTGTCACCTCACAGTAAGACGTTGTCCTGTTAGATTCTCAGCTAAAGCGCCTTC
This sequence comes from Protopterus annectens, assembly GCF_019279795.1. Taxonomy (NCBI): domain Eukaryota; kingdom Metazoa; phylum Chordata; order Ceratodontiformes; family Protopteridae; genus Protopterus; species Protopterus annectens. Next base: position 68,762,126 of record NC_056745.1, read on the forward strand.
TGTGTGGAGACGTGCGTGAATGGGTGTACCTTTGTTGAAGGTTGTGTGTCAGGGCTGGCAACTCGGCACATAAAAATCTACTGCCAATCATTAGCAGACCGGAGTTCCGCTGTGGCGACCCCTAACTGGGAAAAGCCGAAAGACACAACAACAATATGCAAGCATAATTAAGATGCAAGGATAAAGTAACTTGCTGATTAACAGGAAATCCTTTATATGTGAAATACTTTACAGTGATTAACAGGAAATCCTTTATATGTGAAATACTTTACAGTGATTAACAGGAAATCCTTTATATGTGAAATACTTTACAGTGATTAACAGGAAATCCTTTATATGTGAAATACTTTACAGTGATTAATAGGAAATCCTTTATATGTGAAATTCTTTACAGATTGTAAAGCACGTTATAATTGAGAAGAGACTAGCCAGAACTTAAGTAATTGGCGTAACTGTTCAGCTGTAATAAACAGCTTGACTTTAGTTTACTTGCTATTTAATAATACAGCAAATTAAATAAATCAATAAATAAAATTGTTTCTTAGTATAATGCTTTCATTTATACAAATGTATAATTTTATAAATCTCTGCGCATCCAGACTGGAAAACTCTTGTTGACTTGAGACTTTTCCCAACATTATTAATGTTATTTTGAAGAAATTTGTAGGTGTTGCTTCTACTTGGGAGTATGTTGGTCATCATCTTGCACTTTTTAGTTTATCTGAGGTGCCCAGACAAGTCATGAATATTCCTAGCTGCACCCTAGTGTTGAAACAGTATCAGAAGCAGGTTTCATTAGTTCTTTACAGACTAAACTGTTGTCCATTTGTGATTTTGGGATTGTTTCTGTAGATTGATACTTCATAGAGACTGATATTGTAGGGGACTTTCCATGTTAAGTTTTTATTAAAACCTTGTTAAATGATTCCTAGTCATTTCATTTCTCCATTGAAAAATGCTTTATTAATTGTGATGCTAAGTCACTCCAAGTAGCTTGGATGATAGTGGGTGCATTTCACTGCTGATGATTGCTGAGTATCTCTGGAAGGCATGTTTGTGTCCATGCAGTTATCAGTCTCAAATTTCAAGTGGTACTGCACGGTGGGATATAGAGGGCTCTTCTTCTCACTCCCACACCCACCCACGCATGCATGCGCACCCACTACAGAAAATTTTAACAGGTCATCTCTCGCATTGCAGACATTTATCTAATAGATGGATTTTGACTTTATCAAGGTGTCACAGGCCTTCATTATTTCTTAAACACATCTCTGTGGATCCATTTACTTTTTGGGGAAAAAAATGTAAAACTAAGCTTCTACGTTGATCTTAAATTTGTTGTTTTACATTTATTGCTTTTGACACTTGCAAGGACGACACCTTTACAGTAGCTGTAGTCTAAGACTTGCTAAATGACTTTCATTATCTGCAGTTATTTGTGAAGGAGTTGAAGTATGGCATTAAAAAGCATAGCAAATCCTAGCATCTGTGGACTGGTCTTGTCTGCTGTAGCAATTGACATTATTTGTGTTTCAGAAGGCGATGGTAGTTGGTTTCAGAGTGGTTTAATGGTGCAGCAGTTGCTGCTGCTTTTTCACAGCTGTTCATCCCTGGGATTGGTTCTTGGCTGCAGTGGCCGAAGTACAATGTGTGCATTTCCTGCCATGTCCATATGAGTTTTTGCTGGTTGCTCTGCTTTGTCCCACATCGCAGACATGCTATTTGATGATTCTGTAAATTGCCGCCAGATAAACATTCCATGCACGTGTGCATCATGCAGTGGGTCAGCATCCCATCCAGGATTGTTGTTCTCCGTGTACTTATTGCTGGCCAAAATTGAGTCTCACTGCCCTGCAGTCCTGAATGGGATAGAGGCTTTAAGAAATGAATGCCTGCCTTTACATTAGGCTAGAAGGATTTTTGTAGCCCATGAACAGCTTGCATGACAGACTTAAATTGTTTTTTTTTTTTTTAACAAGCAGTACATGAAATACAGCCCAAGGTATGCTTGCAGGCATAATGTAGTCAAAGGCAGTTCTGCTCCAGTGGAATTCTTATGCTATAATCTGTGTATATGTGGAGCTAACAGCTGCTTACACTTCCTAGCTGAATATCAGTTTTGTATTAAACTTTTATTTTAACTGACATTTGTTTACCGGGGTGGTCTGACTAAGTCTACAGAACCTGTTTTCAGCAGAGGCCCGGGGAGAAAAGCTCCACATCCAATACAATAAAGATTACATTAGAAATACTATATAAAAAATAAGTTGAAAAAACAAAGTGTTACAAGATGATGTGATATAATACTACACATCTGGACAATTCTATACAGTTAAAACATTACAGAGATAATAGTCACTCTCATCATTCATGATGTGTATAGTATAAAAAAAATAGGTGCGTAGGTAGTGCAATGTGTGACATTGACTGTTGTAGTACATGCAAATTATAAAAATTGCAGGCAGAATAATAGTGATGCAGACAGATGGTGAGAGACAGTTAAGAATAGAAGCAATAAAGCCTGAGCAGTAGCTTAAGGATATGGTACAGAAGCAGAGAAGGAGTTAGAAGAGCTTTAAGATCTTGCAGTCTGTGAGGGATTGAAGTGTGACAGAAGAGGAAGACCTGAGCACTAGGCAGGCTTTATGCAGGAGCAGAGCCATGTATTTTTGAGATTATTTTTTAAAGAGGCTTTGAAATGGGTTAGGCCAGGCATAGACGTGGTAGCTCGAGGCAGTGAATTCCAATGTATAGAGACAGAGTATGAATGCAGAGAGTGACCAGGTTTTCTTGTGGGTATTGAGATAGCTAAGAGATTGTTGTCTTTTGATCGTAGGGATTGATTTGGTGTGAAAGGTGTGACTAGATTGGCTAGTGCAGGGCAGGCAGTTGGCTTGAAAATAAGGTTGTGCAGGGTGGATAGCTGAATAAAGGTGAGGTGGTTGGGTAGTTCAAACCTGTTTAATTCTAGGAGTTGTTTACAGTGGTATGTGTGATATTTAGAGTTTGTGGCAAACTTTGCAACTTTGTTGTAGCACTGTTCTAACTTGCTTAGGGTAGAATTTTGTAAGTTAGTTAAGATGGAGCACCATAAAGAAGAGAGGGAAGTAAAAATGTTTTTGCCAGGGTAGTTTTGGTTGCTGCAGTAAAGAAATGTTTGTTTCTATGTAAGAGTCCCAGTTTATGATGAGTTTTCTTTATATTTTGCTGTATATGGGGGTCAAATGAAAGTTGGTCAGTGATAACACTAGAAGTTTGGTTTCCTGCACTATTTCTATGGCAGTGTTGTTAGATGCCAGGATGTTGAAATGATCAGTGACAAGGGAGGTGTTTTGGGGATGAAAAAGTACTAGTGTTGTCTTCTTTGGATAATGAAAGAGGTGGGCATTTCTTAGCCAGGATTCTACTGCAGTAAAGGACTGAGTTTTTGAGAGTAATTTTGGTAGTGATTGAGCAGTGGTGTCTGTAAAAGATATGGTGGAATCATCAGCGTACTGAATGAGGGTCCCATGGTGAGAGGCAGTGTGAAGGTTGTTTGTGAAAATGTTGAGGAGTAGGGGTCCTAGGTTGGAGCCTTGGGGGACTTTAGTAGGGCTGTGGAGAAAGGGTTAGAGTTTGCTGGACCATTTCACTGCTTGTTTACAATCCTTGAGGTAGCTCTGAAACCATTTTACTGTTTTATGTGAGAAGCCTATGTTAGACAGTGTGTTTCAAAGTAAGCGGTGAGACACTGTGTCAAAGCCCTTGGAGAGATCAAGGAATACTGATGCTGTATAGCATCCTGCATCTCTGGCCTTGTTCATGGTGTCTGTAAAAGATAAAAAGGCTGTAGCTGTGCTGTGGCTAGACCAGAAGCCATGTTGGGTTTTGGTTAAAAGATTGTTTTGCAATAGATAATGCATTACCTGATGGATACCTCTCTCGAGAATTTTGGATATGGGTAACAAGATGGATATAGGACAGAAATTGGATGGATCAAGAGAGTTGCCTCCTTTGTGGATGGGGGTGATGTGGGATTGTTTCCATATGGTAGGTACTTCTGATTCAGATAAAGACATATTTATAAGGATACTGATTGGGTAGGCAACTGAGTTAGCAGCCAGTTTGAGGTAGTATGGGGAGAGATTGTCAGCTGAAGTAGAGCGGGTTTTAATTTTTGTAACAGTTTCTTAATGGTGTCAGTGAGTATGGGCTGAAATGAGAATGGGGTTTGTATGACATTATGTTGAGTTTGGGAGTTAGTAATGACAGGGTTAGAAGTACCTGATGGCTTGGGGTCAGTGTCTGAATAGGTTGAGGGGTGGGGGGGTCCAGCATTAGGGGTGTTAGTAGGTCTGAAATTGATTTTATGAAGTGTTAAAATTTTTGGCTATTTGCGATGGAGGGGTATTGGTGATAGGGTGTGGTCTCCATTCCTTTCAGGCTTAAGTAGAGAAGATATGGAGTGTCAAAATTTACTGGGATTGATTTTATGCCGGAGTTAAAGCTGGGAATAATTACTTTTTATCTCTGTTGATTAGTTTTGTCTCTTTGTTACGTGGTGTTTTGAAATGAACATGATTTCGTTCATTTTTGTTTTTTTCCAGGTTGACCAGGCTAGGTCCCGTTGCTTCATCATGTGTTTACATGCCTTAGACAGCCATGGTGCTGGGTTCTTTTTGACTCTTTTCATACAAATGGGAGCTAGTGTATTAAGTATGTGAAGAAAGGTGTTATTAAAGTATAGTACAGCATCATTAAGGGGTAGTTGTTTAAGGGATGTCCAGTCTGTTTCCTGTAGGAGATTGTTGAATTTATGCTAACAAAAATTGAGTTCCTAGCTGATTTTATAGTGTGTACTCTTAGTTGTTGGGAGTTTGTTCTAAGGGAATAAGCTGGCAGATGATCACTCAGGGAGCTAGACAGTGTACCAGAAGAGGGGTAATTAGCAGGATGGGATACTAGAATCCAGTCTAAGGTGGATTGGCAGGCAAGATCTTTGCTGTATCTTGTTGGAGCATTGATAAGCTGTTTGGGATGTCCAGGATAAAATATTTTACAACACTGGTATATTGTTATTTGGTGGGATATATGTTACTATTATGCAAATTCTTTTTTGATACATTGAGGTTCAAAAATGAGATTAGTACCTCAGCATTGGAAAAGATGGGTATATTACTGGTGTAGGGTGTGATGTTGAGTGCAGAGGGATATAGAAGTCTATCCCTCCCCCCTTTTTTTTTTAGATCTATCTCTTCTGATTATTGCAAAGTTTGGAGGTATTATTTCTGAGTCTTTTACACCGGGTGTAGCCATGTTTCTGTAGGGGGTGGCATGTCAGGTTTATTTTGATCCATCCAGGCATGCAGTGGGGCTATTTTATTGCATATACTTCTAAGGTTAAATGTAAGTATATTTAAATCTTTGGGGTTACTCTTGTGGTTAGGATTAGAGGGTGGGCCAGGGTTAGGATGCATGTCTCCACATTTGAATAGATAGGTAATGAGGAATGTGTACCATGGTAAGTGTTTTTATTCCTAGATGAGGGTACTGGTGACGTGTGGTTTCATAGGAGGTGAGGAGGCCAGTTTGTAGCTTAAATAGAATAGGAAGGTATAGGGGAAAAGCTGGGAGGAGATATGTGAGAAGCTTTGTTTATTTGGGAGAGAGTTACAGGAGGTTGTTGTGTATTTGTGTGTGGGGGTATGCAGAGATAGCTGTAGCGAGGTTGAGAATTAAGAGTAAAGAGCCTAGGCAAGTTAGAGGGGCATGTCAACTCTGATAGTGGCTTTAAAAATAATAAAAGTGGAATTTGTGTGTTTGAATGTAGTATCAGGTGTAAATAAAGAATGTTCTGTGATGTGTGTGCAGCTGAAGGTAAGGTTGGAAATGTTTTGAATTCAGAGTGGGCTTTGATAATGTGGTTAGGTGTTTTACCTTGTAGTTTGTGACAAGGATAGGTTGGAGAGATGTGATTAGTCGGTAGTAAAATTATGGTGCAATGCTAATTTGTGTGTATAGTAGAATAGAAGGTGGTAAGCCTGGAGTTGGCATAAAATACTTTGAGGTGGTGATTGTATTGTGATGGCAAAGCAGAGTAAGATGCAAAAAAGTATAGTAGAGGGCATGTGAATTCAGCATGATTGATGTAAGGAAGAGCAGATAAGTTTGGCTAAATAAAAGAAAGTAAGGTGTGCATGAAATGTGGGTGTGGGCAAGGTAGGTTGTATATAATTGGATCATAGTAATGAGGGGGGAGTGGTTTGCTTAGGATAAGAGTAAAGGTACTGGGGGAGGGTGGGATATGGGGGAAGGGCAGGGGAGCAGAGTGAGCAGGAAGAGCCCACTCAGATGCTTAACCACCATAAACTATCAGTGAGGTAGGATGTTCATGGATACAAAAGACAAGTTGTCTGAACTCTAAATACTTGTCTCAAGTCACAGCATCTAATATTATAGTTATGGGCTTTTCATAATCTTTCCAGGGATATATTACACTGATAAGAGTGAAATATGGTGAAGTGTTAATGTAGCTTCACCTTCAGCAGTAAAAGGCCTATGAGTGTGGGTGAGTGAGTGGGAGTGGGGATATCCTTCCAGCAGGTTCAACACTACAAAACAATGCACACTAGACTTAAGTCACTTAACAAATTAAGTTATTTGCAGGTTACCTTACATAGATTTAACTTTCTTGTTGCTTGAAAACTTTTGCTAACTGCAGGTGAAATTCAGCTGTGCAAGTTCTTTAGGTAGTGCGATATGATAAGTCTGACTACTGTTGCTGCTGCTGCAGAAAGGTATATGTGCTTGTTTCACTTTTTGTAGAGTGAAGCAACTGGAGAGAAACACTTGGGACATGGGGTAGTGAAGTATGCTGCTAAACACTAGATGTCTAAATCTTTAACTGCAATCACTGGAAGCACTCTTCACCTTGGAAAATGTGGACACCTATGCAGTCACAGAGACTTGGTTCAAGGCCACAGAGAGCACCCTGGCCATATCGGGATATAATGCCTTCCACACGTTCAGACCACAAAATGAATGTGTGAAAACTAAAGGAGAGGGATGTCGATATTCATCAAAGATAAATACACCTGATTGGTTAAACAGAACGATTCCCTAGAGTGTCTCCATGTACAAAGAACGATAGGAAGACCCCTCTCCAAGTTATCGCCAGCTATAGATCCCCATCCATGAACCATGATATTCACACTGCCTGTTTGTATCTACTAAAGTTGCTCAAAATACAACCAAACACCCTGGTTATGGGTGACTATAACTGCCCATCCACAGACTCGGTAAATTATACATGTAAGAACACACTTGCCCTAAGGTTCTTGTTAATTCAAATTCCTTGGAGCAAATAGTTGGCACCCCCACAAGCAGCCCAAAGATTCTAGACTTGGTACTCACCAGCACGGTAGAATGGTGCATACCACAATGTCCGTCCTTTCTTAGTGAAATCTGATCATAAATCAGTCTCTTTCACCCTAATGATAGCATAAGACTGACCCCCCCCCCAGGAGAAATTAGACTAAAAAACTCCTCCAAAGCCAACTACAGCCTCTTATGAGAAGGCATTAATAGCGTCAAAGCTCCTGTCCCTACTAACGGCAAAGACATCTATAGTCGGCTATATTCCAAAGCATTGTATAAACATCTATAGAATCGTATTGGCTCAGTCGTTCTTGATAGGACCAAACAAGATCCTCAAGAAAAAACAAACCTGCCTGGTGGACATCCACCATAAACAGGTTATATAATAAGAGGAAGAAATTGCTATCTAAGAGCAAGAAGGAATGATCTCAGAATTGGAAGCACATCCTTCTCAGACTGAATAAGCAAATACGACATCTTGTAAAGTCCTCTAAAGCTAACTATGAATCTAGATTAGCACCTATAGCTAAGGATAACCATAAGGCATTCTTTAGCTACATCCAAAACCTTAAAAGAAAAGCTAAGATTTGTACTGAACTGGTGGTGAATGGTACCACATATACTGAACCAGGGTAAATAGCCAACATGCTAGTGGAGAGGTTCAGTGAACCCCCCCCCCCATCCCTGCCACATATACCCCAAAACATTCTTACCACCTATTCTCCACCTAGTATCTCTAAAGAGCAGGTCTTAACCACTCTCTCCAAGGCCAAAAACACAACCTATATGGGACATAACATCCCAGACTGCCTTCTCAATGGTTTAAAACAGGAGTTAGCAACACTATTGGGTACCCTTTTCAACCACAGCCAAAGCACTGGTTTTGCCCCTGCTGAATGGAAAACAGCTGCCGTCATCCCCTTGTACAAGAGGGGTGGTGCATGCACTGATCCTGGGTACTATAGACCCATTAGTCTAACCAGCATTAACTGCAAGGTCATGGAGAGAAACATCATAGACCTTATCAACAAGGGTATAGGAGATCTTCAAACACTTAACCCGACCCAGCTTGGGCTTGTTAAAGGGAGATCCTGCCAGTTAAACCTGGTGGACTTCTTTGAGATTGCCACCCAAGCCCTGGACAAAGTTATATCTGTGCGTACAGCCTACCTAGACTTGGCCAAGGCCTTTGACACAATCGTCCTCTCGGGCATCATTGAAAAACTCACCCAGCTGGATATCAACCCATATACTGTCAGGTGAGTTGCAACCTGGCTCACCGACATAACACATACAGTCTCCACCTCCACCTGCAGACCCCATTACCAGTGGTGTTCCACAAAGATTGGTTCTGGGGCCTCTATTATTTGGAATCTTCTTCTCAGAGGTGTAGCCAAAAATAAAAGGTCTGTGGCTGGCAAACTTTGCTGATGACTGCAAACTGGGAGCTGTCATTGAATTCCCAAATTATGTCAACATTCTACAAGAAGGACTTAGGCAAGCCAATGATTGGTGCCAAAGTCATGGTCTTAAACTCAATGCAAAAAAATGCATTGGGGATGATAACTGAGAAGTAGAATTTCATTAGCTGTGGATAAGAACATATATGTTTTTCTGTACTTGACGGACCATAAGTTTAGTCAGCTATTTAGAAGAAGAAAGGCTTTTAATTTGGGATCTGTGTTTGGGTCCAGCTGGCTCCATAGTACAGAGGAACAAATCCTTGTCTGCAGCCCAGGTGACCTGGGTTCAGTTAGCAAGTCCCAGCACTAGAGGAGTTAACGAATGAGGATGGGATTGAGGGGCCTCCACTAACTCAAGCATTCTGGGCTGGGGTCTGCTGTACTTGCCACTGAGCAAACTGAGGCTTCTAGATGCAAAAAAATAAGCAGGAATCATGGACATGGGCCTGCTGCTACCAAGCTGCTGTATTGTAGTTTTTGTAACGTCTGTATACATGCAAGGAAAAGTGTTGAAGGTCCTTGCAGTGGTACAAGCATCTGCCTCAGCCTTTGGGGGTGCGATTTATGATCAAGTTAAATATCGCCTCCCTTTACTAATCTTGCAGGTGGATTGCCTCAGATAGCCACAGCACATTTGTTTACTGCCTAACCTTGGGACAGTTATCTTTTTTTTTTTAATGCAAATCTCAAAAACTAAGCACAGAAAGGAAATATTTATTGAGCTGCATCAGTATTTCTTTTTGGACTGAAACTGGCAATAGCTGCACATAAAAATAGATGTAAATAGGAGTTGAGCATTTTTGTAGACTTCAGAATAACTTCTGATATTAATGGAAGATGTCATTACTTTGTTGGAGCCAGTTTATTTAGAATTAGAATTTGATTTTTCATGGCACCAAATAATGAAAGGTAATTATACTGGCGAGGAGATGGTAATATCGAGTTGGCCATCCTATTAGTTTACTGGTTTGGCTGTAATATATAGTGTCACTCAACAAACTTGGGACTGTTGGGGAAGCAGAAGAGGATTCCAGAGATGACTTCTTTTCCCTATGAGAAAGGGTATGTATGGTGTTTGTAGCATGGGGTTCTGTAGAAGAAACCACCTCTCCCCACCCACATGCAAATATTCACAGTAACTGCTTAGGTACTGCTGACTGCAAGTGGAAGTAAACCAGTGGTAGATCCTCTAAGTGACAGTTGAAATGGATAGTTTGGCAGTGATAGAGTACGTCATCCCATACCAATGAGAGACAAAAGCTGGATAGTTACCATTCATTTCAGTTTGTCAGGCAAAGCAGCACAGTCTGTTGCTATTTACTGATCCTAAGCAGTCCAGGTCGTCTTCAGTAGAGTACATGTGGACTGACATCACTGCTGCTTACACCCCTTTTACTTATTAGTCTTATTCTCGATTTGCAGTTAACCAAGGGGATGAATTATATTCATGAAGAAATGGAATTTTGTGAAATGAGCAAAGTGACTTTTGGTCCAGATATGTAAACCTTCACTTCCAAGTATTGCATTAGGGCACTGCTCTCCATATTTATGGGAAAAAAGGATAGACAGTGGGCTCAGCCTGGTTTGGGGGATGTTTTGATCTCGACAGTGAACTGCATTGTCCCGTTAACGGGCATTCATGACTAACAGCAGCTCACATCAGATCAAATTAAAGAAAAGAAAAACATGTAGAACAGAAAGTCACTGAACAGCTTTTCAAAGAGCATTCTACTGTAAAATGGTATCATTCTTGTGTAGTGATGAACTGATCATCTCAATGTATTTTGGTAGCACAATCGCTAATGTCAGGATTTTGAACTCTGTACAAGATGTTCTTCGTGTTTCACTGTTGCAGTCATCACACTTGGGTTATCTGCCTGCAGGTAGCCCTTAGTCGGCCCGAATACCAGTGTCTTAGGATTTCTGCATCGGATGCTGTCACCTCTTCCATGATGTCAGGTCGTCAGGGGTATAAAACAGGCAGCCGACGTCATGACATCAGTCTTTCCTGGCGAGAAGGAGCCAGAAGCAGAAGCAGTTTGCAAGTGCCAGTCGGACACTACCTAAAATTTTCATTTTTCAAGTTTCAAACCTGAAGTCTTCTAAAACGAAGTACCTCATTGAGTATCCTTTTTTCTTGCTTTAACCGATTTCAGAAGAAGTTAACAATTGTCTTGCCTGTGGAAAGCAACTACCTCAGAGATTTTCATTCTTACTGCGTCACCTATTTAGGCCCAGACCACGACGTCCCTCTCTGTTGGTTTTGTGCCTTGTTTAATGCCCGAACCATTCGTCGTCGGGCTATCTTTATCACGAAATTCTTTCGCTCTCATTCTCCATATTCTGAAATGGCTTTGATAATCTATCCGACTACCGATCTTATGAAAAAATGTAAAGATAAAGACAGAGACAGACCACATAGGTCAAAAACTGCTGACGACACTTCCGTTAAGGTAGTCACCAGTCAGCTGGTACTCAGTGAGGCACCTTTGCAGCCCCTGATGCCCGATTCTACAGAGTCCCAGGCCTCTGCTGAGACCCATTCAGAGTCCGGTATGCCGTGAGATGCTTCTTCGACTATGGAACTTACGGATGTCTCTACCTTGGATGGGTCCAGAGCCACTGTGCAGGCACCAGCTTCTGAGGGTGTATTCCGAGCTACCGATGTTCGAATTAAACCAACAACTTCGTTTTTAGCTAAAACTACTGAGTTTCTCAGGCCCAGAGTATGCACTACGCCTAGAAAACCGACCACCAAAGTGCATACTCAAGCTCCCATGCCACAAAAACAAATGCATAGAATGGCTGAAGACCTTATTACCCTAATTAGGGGAAGCCAGCCTTCCTCTGCTAAGAGACAAAGAATTGAGTTTCCTTCTGATTCTACAGACCAGGAGTCCGATGACTCTGACCCTTATGATGATCAGGACATGTCCTTATCAGCCTATAAGGATTCAGATACAGAGGAATCCATTCCCTCTGCCTCCCCTCCAGAGGATTTTTCTTTTGATGAAACCTTGCATACTTTAAGAGAACAATCCTGCTGGGAATGCCAGGACTACCCTCAGTCCAAAAAGAGACTCAGAAAATTTTTAGAGTTGCCTCAGCACAGGCCTCTAACTGTACTCCCTGTCCTGGATGTTGTAGATGATGTCTTCATGGAATCCAGTCTTACTCCAGACACTTTACCCCCGGCCCCTAGAAAACCTGACCGGTACTACAGAATACCTGATTCTCACAAATTTCTCTTCAAGAATCCTGCTGCGGATCCAGAGACCATTTCCCAGGGACCTAAAGGGATTAAGGCTACTACAGCCAAAAACCTTACCCCTTCAGACAAGGATTCCAGAGCTTTAGACAGATGGGGTAAGAAGGTATATACCTCTGCAACTCTTGCCATCAGGGCATTGAATTGCCAGTTTCACATGTTGAAGTACAGGCAACATATTATGGAACTAATTGAACAAAAAATGGGGTTACTTCCAGATTGTGCAGAAAATTAAGATTTACAAGAGTTAATGCATTCTGCAAACCAAGTTAGTAAGCATACTACAGTGTGGCTTTGATGCCCTAGAAACATCTTGCAGAGCTGCAGTCACTGGGTCTGTACTGAGAGGGCATGCTTGGCTGAAGGAACAAACATTGCCAGATCATGTCAAATCAAAATTATTAGACACTCCTTTAAATAAGGACTGTTTGGCACCAAAGCAGAAGAGGCTGTTAAAAAGATGGAAGAAAAAGCTAAATCTATGCAAACTGTTAAAAGAATTCTTACAAGTGCAGCCACCTAGATTCAGTAGGCATTTGCCTTCTAAAATTGGTCCTTTCCAGCCCCTTCCAGGCCTTCTCAGCCCAAACCCAGGGGAAACAGGCCACCCAGACTACAGTCTCAGGGTATGCAGAGATTTAAACAATGGAGTGCTCCCACCCCAAAAACAGGGAGTGGTAAGCCGCCCCCTTATGGAAAGAGTTCACAATGACTTTTCAGTTATCCTTCCCACTCCTGCCCAATTATTTGTGCCCCTAGGAGGAAAACTTGTTCTTGATGCAAAAAAACTGGATGTTCATTACTCAGGACCGATGGGTCCTAAACATTGTATCCCAGAGGTACAGATTCTATTTCCATTCACTGCCAACCCCAAGCCAGTTTCCAGTCCTTCCTCCAAACCAGTGGGCAGAGCCTCGAAAGCAAGTACTTTCCCTGCTCAATATCAGAGCTATTCATCTTGTTCCATTAGAACAAAGGGGGCAGGGTTTCTACTCCAGTCTTTTCCTGGTGCCCAGAAAAGAGTGCTCTTGGCTCCCAATCCTGGATCTATCAATTCTCAACACTTTTCTGGTGGTCCCAAAATTCAGAATGCTTATTCTGCAACAGCTTCTCCCTCTGCTAGCCAAGGATGCCTGGTTAGTCACCCTAGACTTAAAAGAAGCTTATCTGCACATCCCCATAAGGGAGTCTTGCAGGAAATATCTACGCTTCAGAGCAGGCTCTATGCACTATCAGTTCTCTGAACTTCCCTTTGGCTTATCTACTGCTACCAGAGTATTCACAAAGTGCCTTGCCCCAGCCATTACATACTGCAGGCAGAGAAATATCCAAATTTTCCCATACGTGGACGATTGCCTGATTCAGGCGGACAATCAGGAATTGCTACTTCAGCACCTGGCATTTGTAAAAAGCCTCCTCACTTCATTGGGGTACACCATCAATGAAAATAAATCACAACTGGTCCCCAGTCAAAGAATTGTATTCCTGGGAGCCAGCTTGAACACAGCTTCCCAGATGGCATTTCTCACTCCAGAAAAACAGGTCTGTTTGACCAACTACTTCAAACAAATGGCCACCAAAACCCATCTATCTGCAAGGAAAATACTGCAAGCCCTAGGGTTCATGGCCTCATGTATTCTGCTAATTCTATATGCAAGACTGCATATGAGGAAACTTCAGTGGTACTTAAAAAGTCTTTGGTGCCAACATTCTTAGGACCTGGAAACAGTTATTCCAATCATACGTTGTCTAAGGGCAGAGTTTTTTTGGTGGGCAGATGCATGCAACCACAACAAGGGACTGCCTTTCACTCAATCCCTCGCCGCCCAAACCTTGACGACAGACACATCAGAGTATGAAGGGGGGGCTCACATGTTAGACAAATGCATTCAGGGCAAGCTGAGTCCAGGCCAAATTCTCCTGCACATCAATCAAAAAGAGATGCTGTGCTCTGACAGCCTTCAAATACTTAATCCTTCCAGGACAGTTGCTGATAAAAACAGACAACACCACAGCTATTTGATACATAAACAAGCAGGGGGAACCCATTCTTACCCACTCTGCAGGTTAGCCATGGCCCTGTGGAACACTGCCTTGAGCAACCAAGTGCATCTACAAGCTCAGTTTCTGCCAGGCAAACAAAATTCACTGGCAGATGATTTAAGCAGAAATCTCCTAGACCCACATGAGTGGAAATTGGAGCCCAATACCTTCAATTTTCTAATCCAGAGGTGGGGGACACTGAAGGTGGACCTCTTTGCCTCCCCCGAAAACCACCAGTTGAGCAAATTTTGCACCAGAAACCCTCACAGCAGGGCCTTGGAAAGTGGATGCCCTATCCTTCCAATGGGAAAAACTCTTTATGCCTTTCCCCCTCTGTCCCTCCTCTCAAAAGTACTACTCAGAATCAAACAGGACAGGCCAAGGGCAATTCTTATTGCCCATACTGGTCATGCCAGCACTGGTACCCACTCTGCCAAACAGTTCCACCCTGGCGTCTTCATCAGATGCGTACCCTGCTGTCTCAGCAGGAGGGACAGATTTTGCATCCACAGCTGCAAACCCTAAACCTTGCAGCCTGGCTTATCCCCTGAATACACCACAAGAAACCCCTCAGCAAACAGGTGCTGGACGTCATTCTTGAAGCCAGAAGGCCTAGTACTAGGAAATCCTATGCTGAAAAGTGGAAAAGATATTGTTCTTGGAATCAGTCTCAAGGAAAGGACACAACAGTGCCCTCCTTACCTCAAATCCTGGATTACCTAGCAGAGCTATTCCACAGAGGCCTATCCTTCTTTTCCGTTAAGATTCATGCCTCTGCCATCTCAGCTCATTATAGTACTGAGCCACCTCTATTTTCTCACCCTCTCATCAAACAGTTCCTGAGAAGGGCTAACAACTTAAGGGCCCCTCGAGAGCACCCACCCCTGCCTGGGACCTTAACTTTGTACTGGAAAAGCTCACCCCCCCCCCTTTGAACCTGCTGCTTTAACAGAGTTAAAATTTCTCTCTTGGAAAACAGTCTTGCTTTTAGCCATAACTTCAGCAAGAAGAGTGTCTGAGTTACAGGCACCTAATGGCTGTGGAACCCTTCATTATTTTCCATGCTGACAGGGTTTCCCTCAGGACTAACCCGTCCTTTATGCCTAAGGTGGTGTCAAGTGTGGCTCTAAACCAATCCATCCATTTGACAACCTTCTTCCCTAATCCTCGGAATAAAGGGGAAAGGATCATGCACTCCTTGGACATGCACAGACAGCTCAGGTTCTACCTTGACAGGACTAAAGGTTTCAGAAAATCTGACCAGCTGCTAGTCAGCTTTGCTTCAGGGGCAGAGGGCAAGGCCATTTCAAAGCAAACCATTTCCAAATGGAAAACACACTGCATCCATTTCTGCTACAATCACCATGGAAAACCTACCCCACAGGGGATCAGACCACATTCCACTAGGGCTACTTTCACCTCTACAGCATTTCTTAGGGGAGTTCCTACCAGGGACATTCTGGTAGCTGCAACCTGGAGTTCTGTACACACCTTCACCAAGCGTTACCACTTACCTGTTTTTTTCTAAATCCAGAGCTGGATTTGCTACAGCAGTCTCACAAGGCCTGCTAGCCAGCCCTAACACTTCTTGACTGCCTCCACCCTTCCTCAGCTTTGAGACTCAACCCAAGTGTGATGACTGCAACAGTGAAACACGAAGAACATAGTACAGTTGTGTACACATACCATAAATGTAGATGTCAGTATATTCACTGTTGCAGCCCCCTGGTTTTCTCCATCTTTTCTACCTCGCCTCTCTATGGCCATTTTTAATGGCAGTGGTATTTACTTTTTACTGGTGGTGTTCCCCACCATATACTAGCTTCCTATGTGGGGGGCTCTTGACATTTGGGGCAAGAAAAACTGATGTAATGGCATCTGCTGCCTGTTTTATACCCCTGACATTTTGGAAGAGGCATCCAACTCAGAAATCCTAAAACTCTGGTATTCGGGCCGACTGAGGGCTACCTGCAGGCAGATAACCCAAGTGTGATGACTGCAACAGTGAATACATTCAAACATCTACATTTATGATAAGTGTACACAACTGTACTTTCTAAAAGTTCAAGGTGGAATTTAGATCTTGTATTTGAATGAGAAGCAAACTTCCTCACACCTCCATACAAAAATCTTTATAGTCCTGAATTCGATTAAATAATGTAATCGACTCCAAGGTGGCCATAGTGCCAAGGAAAAATGTTTCTTTCTTTCTTTATTTTTTTTTTGAGCTCTTTGAAAGGTGTTTACCTTTATGCACTTTGACATAATGTAACCATTGCCACCAACATATATATATATACTGCCATTCTGAAAAGCAGGCAGCTTTCTTCATCCAGCAGTTTTCTTTGCTTGGTTCTGATACGATGTTCTAAAAGTGGACTAGAAATGAAGTCTGAATGGAGAGAAGTTTTTGTTACTTTAGAAAAGTTATTGCTGGTGGAGGTGGCCGACTTCTTCACTGTGATTTCCAGACTGGAATCCCACCTTTTATGACCGGAACTATGACATGACTTGTCTCCTGGTATGATGCCCCAAGACCATAACACTTGCTGTGTATTTACTTTGAAAAGGCTGTTTCTCTAATTCCTTCAAAGTCACAGTGGTGAAATAGTCCCTGACCCTAATTCATAGAGATGTCTGGCAGTGTCCTGGATCTAGAGAACACTGTTAGAAAGGTAATGGACATGAAAATCCTGGTAAACCAAGAGGTCTTTGATACCTGTGAACTATTCAAGCCACATTCAAAGCAGGTGCAGTACCAAGGTAATATTTAAGCATGTGATCTCTCTTAAAAGAGCTACGTGAAAGTAGTGAGTTTTTTTCTGATGCTTTCATTAGCATTAGATGCAGTGAATAAAAATAACTTTATTGAATTGTCTTAGATTATTGCATGCTTGTCAGTAGAATCCTCAGATGGTTTGAAGTTTATTTTAATGTGTTTAAGTTATGTTTTAAAAGATAATGTTAGGATAGCTAATTTTTTTTCCACATTCAATAAACTATCTGGTCTTTCAGCATTCAGTCCATATGTATATCGCTGTTGCTACGGTCAGGGATTTTGTAACTGCTTCATTGATGCTCATCTGTTCATCTTTTACACCGAGAAGTAAAATCGTTGAAGTGCTGAACTGAGTACCTTGTTAGTAGCTTTCTTTGGATGATTGCTAACTGACTGACACAATACATAAGTCAGTAGTACTTGGTGTAGCTGAACTGGAATTGTGATAATGATGCTTCAAGACAGCCTTCTTGATTAAGGGTTGATTTGACAGATGACATTTTGAAAAAAAAGTCTGGGATTTTATTTTTATTTAAGGTCTTAATGTTGTCTTCAAAACAATTTTTTTTTTTTTTTTTTTTTTTTTTTAACTGTCTTAAGGTCTCGGTGTGCTTCAGGAAGATGGTCATCTTCTGCAGTTGCTTTGTTAGAGTAGGTTTACGATGAATGCTTTTATAGTACAACTTGATAAAAATAAATGTAAAGTTTAAATTGAGAATCTTTGCTGCTTCATTGAGACCTCTGCTTGTCCTGGTGCATCAGGAAGGCACCTGGGCACCTCCTCACCCCTCTGGGATGGGCATACTGCTGCTCCACTGTAATTTCCTCAAGCTTCCAATTGAATCACCTAGACTGTGGTCTGGGCCTTATCCTTCTGTGCCATGGTACTGGCTGGATTTCCTTAAACTGCATGAGCATATCTTAATATAAAGAATGGTATATAGCAGTGACAATCGGATTACGATGTGAAGAAGCAGGAATGTTGTTAACTATTTTGAAATTTGAGGGCTTGTTTTTTTTTTTTTTACTCCTCTGGTGAATTATAAGAAATGACGTTGTTTCATGTCTTAATATGGTCGCGCTTAAATCAGTTTGTAGTTTGAACTGCTTACTGAACTCTTGTAAATAAACTGCATAATGCCTGTTTTTAAGGGAAATAAATTTAGTCTTTGCTTTTCTTATATTGTACTTTAATTATGATTATATGGATACTTTATTTCTGCTTGTGGTACCGTGGTATATCTCAGGATAGGGGAATGAGGTAGTCAATGCAAACATTATGTTTTAGAGATGGTTTTTGGATGGGTGATGGTTAGTTGTAAGAATTTTTTGTAATTACTTCTATCCAGGGATTATATTGTATGAATCAGTAAGTTCAGGGTTTAGACAGTAATTCTGATGATTGATCTGCAATAACTATAATTTTGGCAAATTGATATTTACAGAGTTGGTTTAACTCTGAGTGATGGGGCATATTGTATACCTACTGTAATGCAAGTTTCATTTTTACAACCAAAGTCCACCTATGATGACTGGGAGCTTCATATTGAGTTAGAATAGAAGCAGGAATGGCCTTTTGTATGCCAGTAAGTGATGACGTGCACTTTATTATAATAATTTCTGATTAACTGAAATATGCAAGGATGATTTGCTCACCAAATGTGTAGAGGGATATGAGGTGACTTGGTGGATGAGAGAGACCTGACATACAGATGCCTGAGAACTACAGGTCTGGTATTAGATTGCTTGTATTATTAAGGTAAAGCCTTTACTGATTATGTGGAATTTCACTGAGCATGTAAATGATTAGCAGGCTAAAATTGTGATGTATGTTATTAATAATAATGTTTGTGTTGTTAGTGTTGGTGAGTTATAAATTTTGTATGAGTCACTGAAAATGGTGACCATTTGTAAATGGTAGGTAAAAATTAAATATTGATTTTTATATAAATTGTTATGCAGTTGGTTGTTGATTAGTATAGTATCTGTTTATGGATAACACTGCATATTTGTAACAGAAGTTGCATATTTTATAATTTGCATGAAAGAGGACTACAAAGCTGGTTTAAAAAATTAGCTTTTTACCATATAGGTTCATAGGTTCATAGATTAGTACTAGGCTAACTGCCCTTGAGAGTCATTTTAAGCCTAGCCAATTATCCCTTGTGAGACTCAAACCGTGCACCTTATGTTTGTAAGGCAAAGACCTTAACCATTAGGCCACCCTCCCCTCCTGTCACCATCTATTTGTATGTCTTAGACCATCATGAGGTAAATCACTTGGATTAAAATACCAGTTCTGCCTATGGCTCTGTTTGTACTGGTGCATTTCTTAGAAATACTTGCATTTGACTGCTGTAATGCTTTCTTCTGTAAAATCAACAAGGATTAACGCAAGTACAAAATTATTCTTATGAGAAAACTTCTTGTGTGTGTAAGTACACAAGAATACAATTCATGTATGTGTCCTTGTGTGTCCGTATGTATAGCAGACAGACTCATATATTTATATCCGTGCATGTATGTGTGTGTCTGCCTGTTAGTACAGTATAGAGGACTAAAGCTCTAACCTGTTAATGAGCTGCTTCTTGAGAGCAGAGTACAGGGTTTGATTCCTTCAAACTTCATTTGCATTCTGTTTGACGCTGAGCACGTTGCTTAATTAGATAGTGCTCTAGGGCTGCCTCTGATGAGAGCAGTCATGCCCAGTGGGTTTACCTGATCAATAAATAGGTAAAAAATATATATATATACATACAAGCATGCACCACACAAACAAGCATGCACACATATATGTAACACGTTTACAAACCTATAAACATGCACCCACATTGCGTGTGCGATAGCTTTCAGTCGCTTTCCTCCAGAATCATAGACAAAGCCAAGAATAATGGGAAGAGGATTCTCAAAGTCAGGGACAGCTTTTAAAATGTAATTCACTAATGCACTGACAGAGCAACAGGTTTTCCATCAGTGTGCGTTCTTTAAATGGTAAAGTCAGGGACAGCTTTAAAATGTAATTCACTAATGCACTGACAGAGCAACAGGTTTTCCATCAGTGTGCGTTCTTCAAATGGTAAGTATAAAACTGTAATGTCTGACATTATTGACTTACTGTACTCTATTGTGATATACCAGACATTTTTGAGGGACAGGGATAAAAATAGACGATGACAATCAGGGTTGATCTACAAAATCAGGCTCATTTGAGAAGCACAATATGTTGCTTTGCTGGTGCACACCACTTACCTTGATCTGGTGAGGGCCTTTGACACTGTCTTATGTTCTGGCATTAAAGACAAGCTAATCAAACAAAATGTAAGCCCCTGTGTAACCCACCGGATCGCAAACTGACTCTCCGGCAACACCCACTCTATCAATGTAGGGAGTACACTTTCAAGGTCATTACTAGTGGCAGCTCTCCGTGGTCAGTCCTTGGGCCACTTCTCCGTTTATCTGTCTGATGCCAAGGCTGATGTCAAAGGCATGTTGATGACTAATTTACAGATGGCTGCAAACTCTGAGCTATCATTAACTCTCTAGCTGACTCCAGGTTTTCCCCATGATGGTCTAAGACATACAAATAGATGGTGACAGGACCATGGCCTTAATCTAAAAGCTAAGAAATGCTGTATAATGTAACTTGGCAAACGTGGATACCTAACCACATGCCACACAGAAGAATGGCATTGTTATTGGGGACCCAGGTACTTTAATTGATAGTGAACCATCATTTGTCCACTGTGTAAGTGCAGTTAAGAAATTATCTAGCCAGACCGATCACCAGGGCTTATATAATCCAGGTCAAGAGAAGCTACTATTCCTCGTTTTTCAGACCCATAGTGGAATACAATGCCCCTTTTGGTATATATTTTTCTAAACCTATGACTTGAAAGACTGGAGTGTTTCTTCACAAAGAAAATGAAATGCACATCTTTTAACTTAAAGCACATGTTCACCGTGTTTCACTGTTGCAGTCATTACACTTGGGTTATCCTGCTGGCAGGCTACCCGCAGTCGGCCTGAATTCCAAAGTCCTGGTCTGGCGTCGGTTGCTGTCGCCTCTTCCCAGACGTCAGTGTGCCAGGGGTATAAAAGATGCAGCCAACGCCATTTTCTTCAGTCTTTCTTGCCGCGCGGTGCCCGAAGCAAAAGCAGTTCGCAAGTGCCAGTCGGCCGACTCCTGAGATTTTTGAAACTGAATTTCAGATCCGAAGTCTTCAATAAAGCTAAGTACCCCTGTGGGGAAACTTTTTTCTTGCTCCAGACCGATGTCAGAAAAAGTTAACAATTGAATTTCTTGTGGGAAGCAAATACCTCATAAGGATTTTCATTCTTACTGTATTCCTTGCTTAGGCCGTGACCACGACATTGCTAGTTGTCGGTTTTGTGCTAGATTTAACCAACGCACGATAAAGCATTGGCACGATTTTGCTTTTCATTACTTTGGCTGAAGGTTTAACTATATAATGCCGTCGGAACAACCGACGACCGGAATTCATAAAAAGCGCAAGGATAAAGAAAAGGACAGGCATCCGAGGTCCAAAACTGACGACGAAGCCTCTTCTAGGCCAGTCGCCAGTTCGCTGGTGCTCAGTGAGGCGCTTTCGCAGCCCCTAACTCCCACTACCTCAGAGCCACAGGCCGCCTCCGACTCCCACGTGGAGACAGCTAGGCCTCTGGATACTCAAGGTATTGGCCCTTCGGAAATTAATCCCTCAGATGGGTCCGGAGCCGCTGAGCAGGCATCGGCTTCTGAGGGTGTTTTCAAACCTACACAACTTTATATAAAGCCTACTTCAGCAGCATCCAAGACAAAGTCTAATGCAGTTTTAAAGACAAGGAAACCAGTACAGCATTCTCCAGGACAGACTTCTATGCCTAAGAAACAGATGCTCAAAATGGCCAAAGACCTAATTACTTTGATCAGGGGTTCCCATCCCCCTCCTGATAAGAGGCCTAGGCAAGATACTGAATATGATTCCTCTGATCAGGTTTCCATTTCCTCTGATTTCTCTTCAGAACAGGGATATTCTATTCCTCCCTATGATGATTCTGTTGCTGAAGATTCTATTCCTTCAGCTTCTCCTCCTGAGGATTACTCATTTGGGGAAACCTTGCATACCATGAAGGAGCATTTCCACTGGGAGAGCCAAGATTATTCAGATTCTAAGAAAAGGCTTGGAGACTTTCTTTTACTTCCTCATCACAGACCTCTGTTCTAGACATAGTAGATGATGTATTTTCAGAGTCCGGCCTGTCTCCAGACTCTTTACCTCCTGCATCGGTTAAGCCGGACAGATACAACAGAGTTCCACATTCCCATAAATTTCTATATAAAAACCCTGCTGCGGACCCAGAAACTATCTCTCAGGGTCCCAAAGGGGTCAAGGCTGCTACTGCTAAAAACCCTGTCCCCTCAGATAGAAATTCTAGGACTGTGGACATATGGGGGCAAAAAGTCTACACTTCTGCTACCTTGGCTGTAAATGCTTTAAATTGTCAGTTTCGTATGCTCAAATATCAGCAATACTTAATGTCTTTGTTAAAACAAAAAATGTTGACAAATTCTGAATGTTCTCAAAACAAAGATTTGCAGGATTTATTGCATGCAGCTGAACAAGTGGGAAAACATACTTTGCAATGTGGTTATGATTCACTGGAGGCCTCGTGCAGGGCCGCTGTTACAGGTTCTGTTATTAGGCATGCTTGGTTAAAGGAACAGACTCTGCCTGATCATGTTAAAGCAAAATTATTGGATGTTCCATTACAGTATGATACTTTGTTTGGTGTTAAGGCAGAAGAGGTGTTGAAGAAAATGGAAGATAAAGCTAAATCTATGCAGACAGTAAAGGATTTCTTACAGCTACAGCCACCCAGATTTAGCAGGAACTGGCCTTCTAAGAATTGGTACTTTCCAGTGTCAGACAGGCCACAAAGAGGCAGATTCTGACGCCCTAGAGACAGGCAACAGACAGGCCCAAACAATGGGGTGCTTCTACCTCCAAAAGTGGAGAAGACAAATCACAGCCTTATAGGAAACCGTCCCAATGACTTCCCTCTGCAAATGCCAAGCACTTATCTTTTGGCAGCTCCCTTAGGGGGAAAGCTAGCACTTTTTTCACAAAATTGGCACAAGATCACCCAGGACAAATGGGTCTTAAATATAGTCTCTCAGGGCTGCAGGTTTCACTTTCACACCCTTCCAAAGGCGAAAGGTATGGCAGACCTACCACACAATCAATGGGCAGAGGCACAAAAACAAGTTTCATCTCTCATGGACATGAGGACTGTTCAGCCAGTGCCACAACAAGAGCAGGAACAAGGATTTTACTCAAGACCTTTCTTAGTACCAAGAAAGGACAAAGCCTGGAGGCCAATTCTGGCCGGTCTATTCTAAATACTTTTCTGGATGTTCCAAAATTTTGAATGTTGACTCTGCAACAGCTTCTGCCCATGCTGGGCAAGAGGGCTTGGCTTGAAACTTTGGACCTCAAAGAGGCATACCTGCATGTCCCAATCAGACAATCTTGCAGAAGATACCTCAGATTCGTAGCTGGCTCAATGCGCTACCAATTCTCTGCACTGCCCTTTGGCTTATCTACTGTGCCTAGGGTCTTCACAAAATGCCTGGCACCAGTAATTGCATTTTGCATACAAAGAAGAATTCAAATATTTCCCAACTTGAACGACTGCCTTATTCAAGCAGAGACCAAAGACATTCTACTAAAGCTTCTGGCATTTGTAAAAATATTACTAATTTGCCTAGGGTACACAGTAAACGAAAATAAATCAAAACTAGTACCCTGTCAAGAGATGATAATCCTGGATGCAAGCTTAAATACACCTGTCCAGATGGCTTATCTCACGCCAGACAAACAAAGGCAACTGACTTCTTACTTCGAAAACATGGCAACAACGACCCAGTTATCTGCAAGAAAAATTCTGCAGGCTCTGGGCTACATGGCATCCTGCATTCTACTAATTCCATATGCAAGACTGCATATGAGGAAGCTACAATGGTATCTAAAAAGTGTTTGGACTCAACATTGCCACAGCCTGGAAACATTAATTACTCTCATTACCTGTCTGCAACAGGAGTTTCGATGGTGGCCACAGGCCTGTCACCACAACAAGGGACAGCCATTCGCTTTACCCACAGCCAGGCAGACACTAACAACAGATGCATCAGATTATGCCTGGGGGGCACATATGGCAAGAAAATGTATTCAGGGCACATGGTCCACAAGCCAAATGCATCTTCATATCAATCAAAAAGAGATGCTAGCTGTACAGAATGCCCTGACAGCCTTTAATGACTTCATCCAGGACAATTGCTGATAAAGACGGACAATACTACAGTCATGTTGTACATAAACAAGCAAGGAGGCACACATTCCTACCCCCTCTGCAGACAAGCCATGACTTTGTGGAACACAGCATTGACTTATCAAGTACACCTGCAAGCACAATTCCTGCCAGGAAAGACAAATACTTTGGCAGACGAACTAAGCAGAAACCTCATGGATCCTCACGAGTGGAAACTAGATCCACAAATCTTCAGATTGATAACAGGGAAATGAGGATGCCCAGACATAGATCTATTTGCCTCCCCTCACAACTGCCAGCTACAGAGAATCTGCACTCGGACTTATCACGAACAAGCATGGGAAGTGGACGCCCTTTCATTCAGCTGGAAAGCCCTCACAGTATATCCCTTCTCTGCCTCTCCTCCCCAAGGTACTCCTAAAGGTCAGACAGGAGAAGCCAAAAATGATCCTGATTGCCCCAGACTGGCCACGCCAGCACTGGTACCCAATCCTAAAGAGCTTGTCTCAAGGCCCAGCCTGGACATTACCTCAAATTCCTCATTTGCTGACCCAACAAAACAATCAGATCCTACACAGCCAACTCAGAACGCTAATTATGGCTGCATGGCGGATAATGTAACCATTCAGAACACACCTCTCTCTAAAGCAGTTATGGGTGTTTTTTTGGAGGCCAGGAGGCCCAGCACCAGAAAATCTTATGCAGAAAAATGGAAGAGATTCTCTGCTTGGAACCAGGCACAAGGAATTGACACGCTTGTACCAAACATTCCTCAAATTTTACAATACCTAACTGAGATGCTGGACAAAGGCCTATCCTTCTCATCGATTAAGATCCATGCCTCTGCCATGTCAGCTCATTACAATACGGACCCACCTATTTTTTCTCATCCACTGCCAAGGCAGTATCTCAGAGGGCCCAAAAACATAAGACCTCCAAGGAGAGCTCCAATACCGGCATGGGAACCTCAATTTTGTCTTGGCAAAACTCACACTGCCTCCTTCTGAGCCAGCCAATACTGCTGAGATAAAATACTTATCATGGAAAACAGCTCTTCTCCTAGCAATAACTTCAGCAAGAAGAGTCTGAGTTGCAGGCACTAATGGCTGTGGAACCTTTTATTATTTTCCATCCTGACAGGGTTTCTCTAAGGACAAACCCAAAATTTATGCCT
The DNA here is from genome assembly GCF_019279795.1 of Protopterus annectens. Taxonomy (NCBI): domain Eukaryota; kingdom Metazoa; phylum Chordata; order Ceratodontiformes; family Protopteridae; genus Protopterus; species Protopterus annectens. The sequence continues at coordinate 68,787,538 of NC_056745.1, forward strand.
AAGGTAGTGTCCAGTATGGTTCTTGACCAAACCATACATTTGCCTACCTTTTGTCCAAACCCGCAGAATAAGGGGGAGAGACTTCTGCATTCTTTGCACATACACAGACAGCTACGCTTTTACTTGGACAAAACTAAAAATTTCAGAAAGACTGAGCAACTCTTAGTGGCATATGCTGCAGGATCGCAAGGAAAAACTATTTCAAAGCAGACTATTTCAAAATGGATAGGCCACTGCATTCGTTTCTGCTATTCACAACATGGCAAATCAGTGCCTAAGGGCATTAGGCCACATTCTACCAGAGCAGCAGCCACTTCAGCAGCCTTCCTCAGAGGAGTACCAACCAAGGACGTTTTGGAGGCTGCAACCTGGTCTTCAGTGCACACTTTTACCAAGCACTACCACTTACCTCTTTACTCTAAATCCATAGCAGGCTTTGCCACTGCAGTTCTGCAGAGACTCATAGCCACTCCTAATTCTATTTAGCCCCAGCCACCCAACCTCTGCTTTGGGATTCAACCCAAGTGTAATGACTGCAACAGTGAAACACGATGAACATAGTACAGTTGTGTACCTACCATAAATGTAGATGTTCGAGTGTATTCACTGTTGTAGTCCAGGTTGCCCTCCCACCATCCCCCTTTCATTGCTGGGACTTATCTGTACTTCTCTAGTCTATACAACCTATGTGGTGTATTTGCTTGTAGATGAGGGTTATGTGCATGCTTTTTTATGATCAGAAATTTTAGCCTACCCTTTTGGGGGGCACCTGACATCTGGGGCAAGAAAAACTGAAGAAAATGGCATCAGCTGCATCTTTTATACCCCTGGCGCACTGACGTCAGGGAAGAGGCAACAGCAACCAACGCCAGACCAGGACTTTGGAATTCAGGCCGACTGCGGGTAGCCTGCCAGCAGGATAACCCAAGTGTAATGACTGCAGCAGTGAATACACTCGAACATCTGCATTTATGGTAGGTACACAACTGTACTTTTCTCTCTCCCCTGTTTCTTACAGGCTTTTGAGGGATTGCATGTAAATCCTCAAAAGGTCCAGTCCTCTGTGGCATCCTACACATCCCCCCTCATAAAAGAAAAAACTTAACACTGAAGAATATTTAGTGTAGCACTGCAGTTATCAGGAGTTTGAATTGTTTGTAGGTTCATAGGTGTATGCTAGGCTAATGGCCCTGGAGCCTTTACAAGCCTAGCCCATAGGATTACCATGGCATTGCCACCTGACCGTAGTTCCCAGTGCCTCTGTCGAGTAGAGCTGCTGGAGTGATCCCCGGGTGAATTTTCTATTTCCCATCCACTCATCAAAATTTGTATTGGAGGGCCAGTGAGGTGCTCTGTTTGACATGTATGGGAAGTCTATTCCATAGCATGGATAGTCTCTGGGTTATGAACCTGTCCCTCCAGCTTCTTCTGTTGATTGTAGTAATGAGGTTGAGGTCTCTAGTGTGTGTGGCGTGGAGGGATTGGGATTTCTTTAGATATAGCATTTCTAACAGAACAACTATGTCAGACTTGTGGAGATTCAAAAAATGTACTCTGTGGGCACCATCTGCCTCCTCAAGGCCCCCATTTACTTTGTGTGTACTGTTTTGGGGGCTTCTCATTTAGATTCTGATTCAAATCCTGTGCTTCATTCAGTGTTAGAGTTCTTCAGGCAAGGAGAGAGAAGCTAATTGTCAAAGGCCTTCTTCCTACAGACAGGGTCTCTACTTCTGCAGGATCCGACAACATCTCTGTCTTCCAAGTCAAGGACCAAAGCTAAGGAGAAAGTAAAGGAAAAAGAAAGACAAATCGGATAAGAGTGACAAATCTTTACGTGCAATAGCCAGGAAATGTTCTCCAGATCCAACTGTTCCTGCTGGACCAGATACAAAAGCAGCTTGGAACCAACAGTCTCTGCTCTGATCTTCTTCTCCTTGGCCCCTTTTTATGCTGGAGCCAGTGAACCCGAAACTCCGTTCCCATATTCTCAAAGAAAGGAGATACTCTAGACCACCCTCAATGATGTCTTGAAGCTTCACTGAACAGGAATATGAGGAAGCTTCTCAAGACGCAAATCCAACTAGGGTTTCTCTGAGTACTGTTGGCTGAGAAGGTACTGAGTACTGGTCCATCATACCCTCCTAGTATTTCTTCGGCAGCAGTCAACCCTACCTTGGAACTGGTTTCTGTAGTTCTGTTCCACACTGTGTCACTGTGTCGCATTCATTGGCATTGACAGTCTTGGTTACTTTTAGTCTGACAGCATCTCTGTGTCTCAACACCGATGCATTTTTAGCAAGCAGAGACTCTGAGCTGCTGCGTCAGCACCACGACTCGAGGGAATGGGTTGACACCGATCTTTTCAGAGATGTCTGTACCTTTTGGGGCTTCAGCATTCGACAGCTCAGATCTGAGGATGGCATCAGAGTTGAGGAACACTGGTGCCGAGAGCTGTTCTTTCTGTGAGCAAGGGTAGGTCCTCAGAGACGTTTGTAGTTTCAACTTTTGAGGCTTTTCGTAGAGTCTTGGCTTTGCCTAAGGAGAAGTCCCCTCCCAACAGCTCGGTTCCTCCCAAACTCCAGCAGAATTCCACCACTAGCTTCCGAGATCCCATGCTAGTTTAACTCTGTCTGATTCCTGAACCTTTTGATCTCCCAACAGAAACCGTTCACAAGAAACAGACATGCAAATGGAAATGCATAGACTCCTCTCCAAAGTCCTTCATGGAAGGCGCTGAATTGGATGAAGGTGAAGAGTCACCCCACTCCCTCCTCCAAAGATGTCACCATTGGTGAAATCCTTGAATTGCTGAAGTGGGGGGGGGATAGTCCACCCAAGATCCCTCACCCGATGAAGCTGTTTTCTTGGGATCTTTTGTTTCTGGTTCTGCATCATTCTGGGTGGTACCACCAACCCCCCCCCCCCCCCCCATCGATGATCTGGCTCAACATGAGTGGAAGGGCTCTGATGTAGTGGAGCCCATCCCTAAGAAAGCAGATATAATTTTGGCAGCTCCAAAGGACAGAAAACAATGAAGCAAAATTCTCCATTGGATGTTTTGGTGGTAGCCGCAGCCATGGAGAGGGAATTACCTGAAGAAAGTTCCTCTGTTCATCCCCCTAACAGGGAGTCCTGGCTAGTGGACAGGTTCAGGGAGTGGACCTACACCTCAGTGACCGTTGCTCTCAGATCACTGAAATACTTAGCTCATGTCACCAGGTTCCAGAGGGGTTTGACCAAGGAACTCTCCACATCCCTTTCAGGTGTTCTGCCTGCAGATGTTCAGAAGACAGTTGATTCTTTCTACCCTGTAATCAACTTCTAACATAGCCATGCATCTGCTTTCTAATGCACCTGATGACACAGTAAGGGCAGTAGGCACTGGCATCACCATGCACCATCATAACTGACTGCGGCTTTGTGACTTTGTGGAAATCTTCAAAACATCCTTTGTAAATGCTCCCTATGATGGGTTGACACTTTTTGGACCAAAAGTTAGACACTGAATCAACAAGATGGCAAGATTGTCTGCGGTAGGAATTTATTTTTCCACTCCACAAAGATCCTTCTGTAGGAATAAAAGGATGGTGGTTCTGAAAAATCACCAAGTTCTTTCCACAAGTGTTCTGGTGATGGACCTTGTGGCAGAGGTGGAGATGACTAAAACAGATGTTGCCCTAGAGGCAGAGGAAGACCGCATAACCAGGGTTTTCATGGTCCCTTTACAGAGAAGCCCTATCAGAGTCACTGAATGGTTGCCCAGCTGCTGCACTCTGATGGCTGTTGGGGGACAGTTTGTATTTGCACTCACAAGTTTGGCAAAACTTAACTTCACATACATGGCTGTTAGATAATTTCCAGAGGCTATTCTTTTCCATTCCACCTCAAAAAAAGTGGAAAGCCCCTGATTTTCCACCTAGTCATTGGTAACCAGCAACAGTAGAAATTACAAAACTAATAGAAAAAAAGTCATCCGACAGGACCCCAAAACCAGTTAGAATCTGGAGTCTACTCAAGGTTCTTTTTAGTGCCAAAGAACGGGGGGGGTGATCTCAGACCCATTTTGGATCTCAGTCACCTAAATCAATTTTTGAAACAAATAAAATTCTGGATCGCTACAACTCAGTCCGTATGTGATGTATGATTGGATGTGCTTAGTAGATATTTAGGACACTTACAGTCATGTGAAGATAGAGAAATACTCCAGGATATTTTTCCGTTTCTGGCTAGGGGGACTGTCACTCTCAGTTCAGAGCACTGCCATTTGGTCTCACCGCAGCCCCCAAGGTGTTCACCAAGATAATGGCAGTAGTGACAGCACACTTATCTCAACGATTGGCTCCTAACTGCTACCTCCAAGCATCTGCGGCAACACCACCTAGATCTTGAGCTCCAGTTGTTGCTGAATGTAAGAATAACAGTGAATTTTGTCAAGTGTCATCTGACCTATCCAACAAATGGAATTTATAAGATGCCGCCTCAGTACCAACCTACATATTCACCAGCCTTCCCTGATCCGGAGTTTTATCCCTATGTGTAGTAGCCGTAAAGATGCTTCATCATTCCTCGCCTACAGCAAGATTAATCTTGCACCTCTTTGGTCTAATGGCATCCATAATTCTGGTGGTCCCACTAGCCAGATATCATATGAGGGTACTTCAGTGGACCCTATCAGTACAGTGGTTTCAGAACTTTTACCCATTGCATGCAGAAATTCAGATCACTCAGATCTGAAGACATCACATTGCCTGGTGGAGTATGTCCTCTTCAGTCATCAAGGGCTGCCCATTCTATACAGATTCTGTGGTGGCGGTAATAACCACAGACACCTCCCTTTTAGGATGGGAAGGGTGCATTTTGAGGGGAGGATAGTCCCCTGTATATGGACACCCATAGAGGCCAATCTTCACATCAGTATGTTGGAGATGAGAGCAAGCCTCATAACGTTGAAGAACAGTCCAGGATCACCTCCCCAAGGGTATGGTTTCCATACAGGCAGAAAATGTGACAGTTGGATGGTACATCAACAAGCAAGGGGGAAGCAGTTGTTACCCCCTGTGTCAAGAGTCCATCAGAGTTTGGCAGTGGTCGATGTCTTCACACTGCTTTCTAATAGCAGTGCTCATCCTGGGGTTATTCAGTGCTTTAAAGGAGATTGAGCAGGTTTCTGTTGACTTCTTATGCGTGGTCCCTCAATCCAACAGCGGCAGGCTTGATTTTCCATCCCTAGAGCCAACCTTGCTGTGAACTCTTTCTCTTACCTCAACCACAAATACAGCAGTTACTTCACCCTGATGCCTTCACAGGGTCAGTTACCTATGGATACTTTGGTCCACACTTGGCCTCTGGGCCTCCTCTATGCTTTTCTTCCCTTGCCTCTAATAAACAAGTTCATACAGAAAGCCAGACAGTGCAAGGGCAGGGTTATCCTCATTGCTCCCTTCTGGCCCTGACAGACATGGTTTCCCCTTCATGCGGTTTGTGCTAGTACATCTCCATTGGGTGTTGGATCAGTATCCAGATCTTCTAACTCACCATCTGGATTGCCTCCTCCAGAAAAAAAGTCCATGAAATTGACTACATGGTTTCTCCAGTTTTGACCATAACCAGAGATGTCAGGTTCCCCGCTACGGTTTTCAGAATCATATCCGCTTCTTAGAAGCTACAAAAAAGTATACTACAGTAAATGGAAAAGGTTCTGTATTTGGGCAGTCTGCAAAGGATTGGACCCCTTCTCAGCACCCATTCCATTCATGTTAGAATTTTTGTCTTAGGTTTTTGATAATGGCTCTAGTTATTCTAGTATCAAAGTTCAAGTGGCACCTTTCTTGAACTTCCACTTTGGCCATAATGAATACTCAACTGCTTTCCCTAAAGATTTTTAAAGCTTTTTTGAGAGGGGCCTTTCTGTTGCATCCTCCCATCAGGGACTTGGGTGACCCAGTTCCTGCATGGGTCATTTGATTATGCTTCAAGCTCTAACCCACACCCCCTTTGAGCCGATGGCCATAGTAAATCTAAAATTGTAGACCTGGAAAACCATTTTTCTGGTGGCAGTTGCATCAGCCAGATGTATTTCAGCATTACATGCACTTTGGTGCAAACATCCCTATCTGTTCTTCTTTCATGAAGACAGAGTTTATCAGAGAACAAATGCATCCTTTCTCCCTAAGGTGGCATGTGAAGCAAACTTGAATCAGCCTATACATTAACATTCATAGCATCAATAATAAAATAGCTCATCTACATGCCCTTATTGATGTTTGTTCCTTTTACATCATCTGTCTGTCTGAAACATGGCTTAATCCATCAATACAAGACAGTGCAGTTCTACCCCCTGGCTATAATATCATAAGACGTGACCGTAATACTAAAAAAGGAGGAGGTGTAGCCATACTTTATAAGAATGTATTACAAGTTACCTTGTTAGACCCCAAACCTCCACTTTGCAATAATGCAGAAATAATTCTAACTAAGATTCAGCTTAACAAATGCAAAGCCATATATCTATCATGTGTCTATCTTCCCCCAGGCAATAACATCAACACATTAGAGGCTATCCTCAGCTGGCTCTCAAGCAACTACCCCCAAGAAACCATTATACTTGGATATTTTAACATTAACTGGAACTCCTGTATATCTGAGCAGCCTTCTACTCATGTCAACTTATATGGTTTTACCCAAACTGTAACATCCCCTACCCGTACCAATAAAACTAACAAAACTAGTACCCTTGACTGGATACTTGCTAATACTCCCCAACTAAACTATAAAACAGGCACCCTCCCTGAAGATACAAGTGACCACTTGCTTACCTATTTAATCAGAACAAAAACTGACATCCCAAACTCAACCATCTGTAGAACTATTCGCACTACCAAAAATTTTAACCCTGCTCACTTTCAAGCTGAACTAGGCACCTGTGACTGGTCACCCCTGAAATACCTCCAAATAGATAATGCTGTGAAATACTTTAACTCTAAATTTCTATCCATTTTAGACAGCCATGCCCCATTACGCAAAGTTAGAATTAGAACCAGACCAGCACCATGGCTCACCAAAACTACCAAACAAAAAATCCTCCAAAGAAATAAACTATAGGCCAATTGGCGCTCAACAAAAAGCCCCTCAGACCACCTGCAATTCAGACAGCTAAGAAATGAAACAAAAAAAGCCATATTAGCTGATAAAAGAAGCTACTACTATCAGCTACAACAAACCAACCAAAATAATCCCCAAAAATTCTGGCGAGGTATCAATAACCTCCTACACCCTGGACGCTCAAGTACTCCCTCTCCCTCTGACTCTGATCACAAAAATCCCATCCAAATAGCTGACTCATTTAATACTTTTTTTCACTGAAAATATACAATCCCTAGCCAACCAGCTATCCCCTAGCACCCCATGCTCTGCCGCAACCTCTACCAATAATCCTCCTCAATTTCATTTTCAGTCAGTGCCCACTTCACTCATCTGTAACCTCATACAGAAACTTAAACCCACTACACTCTCTGCTGATCAATTACCTGCAGAATACCTGCAAAAAGCTGCTAAAGTCGTAGCCTACCCCATATCCATCCTCATTAACAGAACTATTTCTGAAGGAACTATTCCCCTAATCTGGAAAGTCTCTCACATTATTCCCCTGCATAAGGGTGGTATCTCCAAGGAGTTGTCCAATTACAGGCCCATAGCTATTCTATCTCCTTTGGCAAAAATAATGGAAAAAAGTATACACCTACAACTGTTAACGTACCTACTTGATCACAATTTATTCACACCCTGTCAACATGGCTTTAGACCATTTCATAGCACCACCTCTGCTCTCTTATCCTTCACTAACCATATTAACAGTAATCGTAATAATAATACTCTATCCTCAGCCCCTTTTATTGACCTGTCTAAAGCATTTGACATGGTTAACCACCACCTGCTTATAGACACGCTCAAAAACTTGTCATTGGACACCCATACTATACAGTGGTTCCAATCATACCTGCATAATAGGCAACAGGCTGTACTATGGGAAAATACTTTATCTTCCCACCTCCCAGTTGCTCTAGGGGTCCCGCAAGGATCTATATTAGGCCCATTACTCTTCTCCATCTTTACAAATGACCTTCATTCTGTAATTCCACAAGCTGACTGTATACAATACGCTGACGACTCCACACTCGTATGCTCTGCTACTTCTCAAAACTTCAATCACTAACCCAAAAGACCTTTAGTACAGTTGAAAACTGGCTCCTACAAAGACGTCTTATCCTTAACCCCAAAAAAACTAAAATGCTACTATTTACCCCCACCCGCAGAACTTCCCCACTTAACTTTACTATTACTTCAAATAACGGAACTATAATATCTCCTGAACCAACCACCAAACTACTCGGAGTACTAATAGATAATAACTTGTCTTTTGAACCTGACATTAATAACACCATAAAAACAGTAAATAAGAAACTAGGTTCCCTCTATAGATTCAAATCCTTTCTAACACCTCCAGCCAGGGTTACTATTGCTCGCACCCACCTCATCTCTACCCTGTTCTATGCCTCCCCTATCTATACCAAAATATGTAGAAGTAATCTGAGTAAACTTTCATCCTCCTACAACAATATTGCCAGATTTGCAGCTGGGTCCTCCTATAGAACTCATCACTGTATCAATCTGAATTAGCTAGGATGGTTAGAGCTGCCAAATCTAATACTTTTTAATCAACTAATAGTAGCTCATAAGTTCCTGTATTTACCTCAAAATACAGCCATACTTACATCCCTAGTCATCCCCTATAACAATCTCAAGACCTTACGCTCATCTAATAAACTACTTGTACACACATCAAAATCCAACAACTCAGCTGGTGACACCTTGTTCTCCAATACAGTAGGTAAAGCCTGGAACACCCTCCCAAGCCAGCTAACCTCTATATCCTCTGTCAGCTTATTTAAAAGCAAGCTTAAACCCTTCCTTAAATCACACTGGCTATGCCCCTGTGTTAACCCAGACTAAGCACCTGACTATTAACTAGACTCCCACAATTCCCAGTCTCTCATGATCATGATCTGGTGTTTACTCACTAATTATTAGTGAGCTTAACCTTCCTTAGGATTTTTTCCCATGTAAATATGTATATACTGTGGATTGATCAAACACCTTCATATAGTATCACAACCTAGGTGATAATGAACACTATAAATCCATCCTTGTATGCTGCTCTTCTATACTCCATCTATTGATCACTAGTGTTTTCTTTCTTGGGTTTAAGTGTGACCTTAGTACCTATTAATATAAACTACTAGCTGTATCTAGTTTAGTCTTAGATTTCGTTTTCTTTCCCTAATAGAATACATAATATAAAATCCTAGGTTTGTAATATGTTTTAAAGATTTGTAATACACCATTTCTAATGTAAATGTCTTAGTCTTGTTCATCTATTCTTAGATAACGTTTTCTTTCCCTACTGAAATATAAAATATATATCTTAGGCTTGTATTATTTTTTTTAAAACTTCTTATGTACCAAATTCTACTGTTAATGTCTTTGTCTTGACCTTTTATGTTGTTGTAATTTGTGGAGCTTTTCTCCCCGGGCCTCCACTGAAAATGGACATATATCCAGCTGGACTAGCCCAGTCAACAAATGTAAAATAAATAAAAATAAATAAACAGTTACTGGTATTTTACAAGGGTGAATTTGTTTTACGTGTGTTGGATGTTCATCACCAGCTCAGATTTTGTCTTCATAGAACTGAACAATTCAGGAAATCTGATCAGTTGCCTTTTAAAAGCCAAAATTGGATAAAGCTGTTGCCAAAGTTACTTTCTCTAAATGGTTGTCAGACTGCATTTCCTTTGACTGTAATGAAAAGAATTTGCCTTTACAATTTAAACCTAAGGCTCTTCCACAAGGGCAACATCTCCCTCTGCAGCCTTTTCTAGAATACTTCCCATTGACGAAATTTGTGCTGCGACAACTTGCTTCACAGTCCGTACTTTTGTGTATCATCATAAACTGGATGTACAATGTAGATCACATTCTGCTTTTAGCTCCACCATCCTCAGGAGCATCCTTCCTTGATACCACTGAGATTGACAACTTGGAAATCTGTCCCACGTGTTGAATCAGACAAAAATAGGTAACATTGGATACTAACGTTATGTACTTAACATAACAATAGAGCCATGTTGTCTGATTTTCATCCAGTTCAACCTCTCTCCCTCCCTCTTTCTAAATTGACACCTATGACACCGGCGTGATCAGGAGGCTTTATACCTAACTCCCTGTCTGAAAACAGTCCTGTGCTGACTGTCACTTGCAGTTGTTTCCTTTTCATGTGTGAGCAGCATTAGATCTTTTTATGTTTGATGGGAGCAAACTTGACCTGAGGTATTAGAGTGGAGTGCTGTGAATTATGGATCGGGAGGAGTCCGAGCCCTGGAACCAAAAGAACCTTCAAAGTCTGTGCTGAGGTCAGATCTGGCAAACCTGTGTGTTGAACCGAATGAAAATCTGACAACATGGATTTATTGTTATGGTAAGTAAATAATTTTTTTAAACATGACCTGCTGGCGAGATGGCTCTCTCTCTTTCTCACTCAAAGAATCCATCTTTTATGGAATAGATTTCCTTTAAATATAAAACTAAGTAACTCTTTGACCCTCTTCAAACACTGCCTGGATGAATGGTTGAAAAAACATAAATTCACCCCTGGTCTAGCTCCTCACACCTTTATTGAAAGGGGAAAAAGTTTTGTAGTAGTTGCTGTGTATTGACAAAATGGAATCTTGAGGCTATGCTACAAATGATTAATATGAGGAAAAACCTACAATAAATCTATTTAGTTGACCAAAGCACTACAGAGAAGCTAAATCTCACTTTTCTTGAAATGCTGTCCAAACCAAATTGCTGTAAGTTTTCCTAGCAACAGCTAGCCTTTAAACACTAGGCTGGGTGCTAGCATGTCCAGACTGCAGTCCAAACCAAATTGCTGTAAGTTTACATAACAATGGTCAGCCTTTAAGCACTAGGTGTAGTGCCTGCTAGTCTTTTTTTATGCCAGGGGGCTTGCTCAGGAGTGTGTGAGTAAGCACTCTTTCTAGTGGCAGCAGATGTGCATGGCCCATTCTTATAAGAATCTTCCTGGTTAAGTTTTGAGGAGGTCTTGCAACTAACTTGGGAGTTATGGGGATGAATATGTGCAGGGACAAGTATGGCACTGTGCACACCCTACCATGCCAGTTTATTTCAATAAAGTGCCCATAGCCCTGGTATGTTCCTGTCCATCTGAGTCACTGTACAGAGAGAATTCCATAAACAGTTTGCAGTAGGTTATGATTATAGTCCGGAACTGTAAAAAAAATCAGTGATGTACAAAAATGGGGTATGAGAGTGTTGTGGAGAACCATGTTGCAAAAATGTTTGCTAATGTTGACTGCATAAAGAATATCATTGTAGCATGTCTTCAGATTGTGACGACCCACCACTGGACCAGTAATCAAGGAGCCTCGATCCTCACCACTGGCACCTGTGGGGGATATTCACTGGGAAGATAACAGGTACACACAGTATTTCCAGATGCAGCTCTCTGCATTAAGTGTAATTTCCCTTAACAGCACATGGAGACCACAGTCAGTTTGGGTCTGGTTTCTCCATCTTCCTCCAGATCCACAGTAAGACTCTCCACTGGTACAGCTATAGTGTTGAGATCTTAGATGAGTGACCAAGCCAAGACCTCCAGCACCTTCTCTGTCCAACTAGTGGTTCGTGTCTCTGCCCAAGTAGCTGACGCACACACTCTTTGAGGTGTGATTTACACACACACACACACACACACACACACACACACACCTGGGAAAGGCTGGCACAGGTTTACTAGCTATACCCCCTTTTGCCCGGACTATAAGGTAGTTATCACTGCCACCAGTCACTCCTTATCAGCTACTTTAGGGCCCTTAACAAAGTGTCCAATCTTACTGTGTAATGTTACTATCAATACAAATGGTAGTTTGACCAAGAGCAAGGCTATTAGGAGTGGCCCACACACTGCCATCAAATAAAGATGCAAGTATTCTCAAAACTTAAATATATCTACACAGAACAGCCGCAATGAATGGTTTTGATATATTTAATGTTGTTGTATCTTTCAGCTTTTCCTGGTTAGGGGTCGCCACAGCGGAACTTCGGTCCGCTAATGATTGGCAGTAGATTTTTAAGTACCGAGTTGCCAGCCCTGACGTACAACCTTCAACGAAGGTACGCCCATTCATGCATGTTTTCACACAGAAGACGCTTTAGCTGAGAATCGAACAGGACAACGCCTTATTGTGAGGCGACAATGCTACCGCAGCACCACCACCGCGGTTATGTTTTGATATATTTAATAATGAATAATAAAAGAACAAGACAATACTAGATATATATTCACAGTGACATCAGAGTTCAAAACAACAGGAAATATTTAAAATAACATTGCATTACAGGCTCACACAAATAAAGAAAAACATCTATACTAAGCTTCACTGTATTCATGACTGTATCTAAGAGAATTGCTATACCATAATAACTTAGAGCAAGGCAGGTGATGTGAGTGGTGGTTCTTGTTGTCAGGTCCAAGGCGGAATGCAGAATGCTCTAAGAAACTTGTCAAGATGATATTTAATATATTACTGCTGGGATAGTTTGCAGAATAACATGACTTCTGATCATCTGACTTATAGTTCCCAGGTAAAACACCCCATTGCTGAAGCTGGCAGTATTTAGCATCTAGCTGTAAAAATGCTCATGCAAGGACTTTTGCTCAGATCTTTGGCAGGTGCTGGAAGTCATAAAACAAGTCCATCATGCTTCCAAAGTAGCAATTAGTTCACCCCTAAGACAATACAGAAAGCTTCTTAATACAGACTTTGCCTCTCTAGCTGCATTGAAGCATCTATATGGTCTAGCCTATAAAGTAATTTAATTTCAGATATTTTTCTAAAGATTGCTGGTCTGAGGTTAATCCTCCATTTTCCTCTGTTAAAACAGATACATTCAAACAGTTACAACTGTGCTTGTACATTTCTGTTCTCTTCCAGTAGGGCACACTGTGGATGCATTTTAAACACAAGCACTATACAAATACCTTTTCAACACAAACATCTCTACTGAACAGTTTAATATACACAGAGGACGTACAGTTCCAATACATTTGTAAAACAAGCATCTTGTAGAAATTAGTTTGATATTCACCAATGACTTATAATTATTTACAAAATTCCAGCTAGGTGTGCTGACAGTACCTGTCTTTACAAAAAAACAGATTAGGAGAGAATTAGTTTTATGCATGTGTACAAGTTGGTGAGTTCTCCTTGTGCTTACATGTGTTAATGAGATGTTCTGTACAAATCAAGATTGAAATAGATGATGTGATTGTGGATTCCTTTACCTGTCACTGTCATTTCTGCATAAGACAGGCACGTGCCTTTAGATTTGCATTAATTATTATTTTTCTTTTACTGGGTAAATCCAACTAGGTGCAAACCTCATTTTCCTCAGAGGCCTGGGGAGGAAAAGCAAGGAAAGCACAGGTTAATTAAGTGTTACAGCGTCATCTTTGAGAGTGCAGTATTAGCAAATTATAAACAACATATTAAACTAATGCTTAGGGCAAGTACTAAGCTTCCTATCGTATTTCGTTATAGATTGTCCTTGCTCAGGCCACAGTCGATAATTATATATTACCCCTAATGAGAATAGCTGGGATCATACCATACATAATTTGAGAGGACCTATGCTTGAGATGAAGCATTTAGGAGCTGCCTGTGTCCATTAGTAGTACAGGAGGCAGTCCTGGGGTAAAGTTTCTGTTTCCCATCCATAGCGCTGAGTTATGCTTGAATATAAATAAATCTATCAATAGTGGATTGGAGGATGCTTTGTAAGCCAGACACAGGTCACTTGTTAGCAGTCTGTGGGGTACCGAGTATAATGACAGGGCTATGAGTTGATCCATGTAGGGCATGTTTAGATCTTGTATCCTTTTAGTAAGATATCTCTGTGGACGTTCCTGTTGTTGCATGTGTCTGAACAGATACATGCCAAAGGGGGCATTGTATTCCATGAGTAGCCTAATGAGGGCTGAGTAAAGGGGGACAGTGACATCATTAGATTTATACACAATCTCTTTGTTTATAAGCTGTGCAGTCTAGAATATTTTCTTACAACAGTGGACACACATTGGTCAAAAGGTAATCTACATAAGTTCCCAAATGCTGAACTGGCTCAGCCCACGTTGCTAATGTGCCAGTTCCTTGGGGTAGATGACTACCCAAAGGATACAGTAATGGTTTGGTGACCTTTACAAAAAAAAAAATTCACCAGGTTGAGTAAGCATGACCTGCCCATGACCAATCCAAACTGAGACAGGTCCAGTGTTTAGAGGTTCCTTATGTTCTGATTGATTAGTTCCATGATATGTCTTTCCATGGCTTTGCATATGAGGCTGGTCAGATTTACGGGAATGTCATTGACTGTGGAAGGACCTCCCTTACGCAGAAAAATAACTGCAGCTGTTCTCTATTCACTTAGTACAAAACCTGTAGGGAGGCTGAGGATGAACAGTGTTTGTTTGGGGCTTGGTTAAGTTGTGCTTAATGCTATTTATGATGCATCTGGGGATATTGCCAGGACTCATCAGTGCGGTATTTTTAGCTTTTGATAGTAGTTTTAGGGCTTGGTTTTGTGTGTTAGCTGAAGGTGAGCCAGTTTCATGTATATCTTGAGGGAGAGGTAAAGTTGGAGCTAAAATTATCTGCTGTATCTTCAGCCTCAGTGTCGGTAACATTACTCACAATCAGCTCAGCATATTGCTGAATTGTGCTTATGAGATTATGAAAATTACTGAAAAATGTCTTGGGATTGTCTTTGGCTTGGGTAGGTATTTTATCCTCAAACTTGGCTTTGATGAGTTTTATTACACTCCTGATTTGTTTATTTCAGTAACAATTGCTCTAACATTCTGGGAATTACTTTTTTACTTTTGATCAAAATTCTTTTCCTTGTATTATAAAGCTTGTCAGTGTTATGGTCCCACCATGTGGGTTTGTCCTGCACTTGTTGGTACAGGATACATCTGAGTCTGTGCAGCTGTTTACATGTTAAATTAGCGTGATTGAGTACAATTCTACATATTCAGTGAAGTTAACTGAGTTTGGTGGGGATTTGAAGCTTTCCAACCTATCACGTAGGAGCTGGTTAGATTGTCTTAAAAGAAATTTCTAGGTTTATAGGTTTGTACCCAATATAATACTAGAGAAACCCAGTGCAAAAGATCTTGCCTAACCTCGAGATCTTAATTAGCAATGACTACCCATATCTAGGAGGGTCATAGGTGAAATCCCCGGCACGAATTTATAGTTTCCCATCCGGTTATCCAGGCTATGCTTGAACAGGGTCATAGAGGGGCTTTGTTTGATGTGAATTGGTATCTTGGATGGAAGAGCTGTCTAGTTTGTTTCATTTCGAAGGAGACTGCATTATGGTCAGGCCTAACAATTGATGAAGAGTCGCAAGGGACAGTGCACGATGCTCCCATATTAATAAGGATAAGATTCAAGATGATGTTTTCTTAATTAGGTACTCTGATTAATTGTTCCAGGGCAATTTGTTAACATTACATAAAAGCCTACTAGAAAAACTATTTACATATTTGCCATCAAAACTCAAAAGAATAAAAACATTTCTGAAGAAAACAATGGTCTTAAAGCAGGCTGCCCAGATGGAAAGCAGTAAGAAATATTACACCGGAATATGTGTTAGAAAAGTGCACGCTTCAGGCATGTAAACAGAATGGTCAGAGATTACTCAACATAATTCTGTGTGTACCAGCATCATTTTGATTGGTGATTTCTAACTGGGTTTCTTAATTGCCAAGATACATCATAAACATCCAGACAGGCTGGGTATGCAAAAAACTTGTAGGAAATCAATAATGCTTGCTTCAAGAATATTCAGCATACTTCAGAATTCAAATCTTTGCAACAATATGTTATGTATTCTTCTGGAATATTATATTTGTCAGACTTCAACATTCTCACACCATTTGGTTTAGCCAGTTTCAGCATCCCCACTTGATGCGTGTTTTTTAAGAAAAAAATATATGCACACACATGCACCCAGACAGACAGACCCATGCATATGTACATACATATACAGGTACTCAAAATGTAGACATCAAAATACTGATGTAAAACAGACAAAAATCCCTAAACCGTATCAGTACCTTAGGACACAGTTTACCTGCATTAGTGGTACTGTTACGAAAAGTATTTTTCTAAGGTAAGACACAGGGTTAGCACACATTAGTAAGGCTGCCAGGGTGGGCTTCGCCTCCTTTCCCACATACCAACCATAACCCTGCACCTCAGCTTAGAGAAAAAATTTTTAGTAACAATACAAGACAGGTTAAGATGCAAACAAGCATCAAAAACATGCACAACATGAAAGTTATCCACTTACCTAACCCTTCTCCTCCAATATTCTCAAACACACTTCCACCTATTACGCTAACCCACATAACTTTGTCTGCATTCTAAACTGTCGGCATTGAATTGTCAACATTTTTAACTTCACCCAGATGTATTTTTTCACAATTAAAATAAGTACTGGCTAGAATAATCTATATCTGATTAAGTATATTTGATTATGATGTCTTTTTGTATTCAGCTTTTTTGCATATTGGTAACTAATTTTGTACAAGTGGGAGCAGCTGCAAAAGATATGTTCAGTTTCTGAAGTGTGTTGGGGGGACAGGAGTGGTATAGACTGCCTTGAAGGGAAGGCTGTATGTATTTAAATGAGCGAGGTGACATTTGGAGAGTAGGGGTGTAGAACCAAATGCTTTGTGCATACCCTGGAGCGGAGCTAAAAGCAGCTGTTTGCCTGTAGCTCTGTAAAACTTGGACAAAAAAAAGATTCCAGAATAAACTTGTATTAGGCATGATGGGAGACTTTGCTGAATATTTCTTTGTCTCATGGTAATTACGGTAGTAGTCTTTCACTTCAGCCCTGATCAGCCACTAATGGTTGAACTGTAGAATGTTTGTTAGTATAGCATGCTTGCTTCCTTTCGTTTCCCAGCTCTAGTCTCTATTCATTCTAAAGTAAATATCAATCCATCACTGTCAAGAGCACACCAGGTTCCATCTAACTCTTCATATCACATCACACACACAGCCATATGTTCCCAGCAATGCTGTGATTCCACCATCTCCTGCATTCCACACCAAACAAAAGCTAATTACTGGCACAGCATCCTCATGCCAGTTGAAGGAAACGTTAACATTCACATACAAATTGCATTAGGCATCCATTGCAGATTCTAAAGGTTTGTTTATTTTGAAGTACTGAGATCATTGGAAAATCCACCTGACATTATCATGTGGGACTCCAGCCTTGTTCTTAGGAAGTCGGTAAATTATCAGATCTATGTTTGTATTTTGTTAAAAAAAAAAAAAAATGTGTGCATGTGTTACAAATGTATGATCTCTGTTTAACTGAAGTGAGATTCATTGTGTTTTCAGAAAACAGATTTAATAAGCAGTCTCACTGTGAAAAATTGTGAACACAGCATTAAACTGTCTTGGTCTATCTTGCTGTGTGCAGACATGTCCTGAAGTATACCTGACTACTCTCAGATCTATGCATCAAAGGAACTGCACCCCCCTCCCCCAAGAAACAACAATCCTTCATGACTGAATATTGTTCTGGTCTGGTGAAAGATACCCCCCGGAATGGTTCCCTTTTGGAAGTCAAAGCTGTGCCCTAGTTGTGTGTATTAACTCAGTGTGGTAATTCATAACAGGGGAACGTACTCTGAGATATCAGATACTTCCATTTGAACTTACATTTCTGCTGTTCTAAAAATGGCAGTTTACTTTATTTTGTACCCCATCGTACATCACACAGGTGTGGGCAGTGCTGACTTGAGTGACATTTCAATGTGGCTGTCATTTAAGTTTTTTTTTTTTTTCAATTGTTATTCTAATTCTGTACTTTATAAAGATTAAAAATTTTAAGGTTTAAGCGTAAAAAATTGAAAATCGAATGGACATTACTGCCTTAATGTCAGTGAAAGATAGCCGAACACATACAGCAAAGGGGCTGCCGCCCCTGCTTTACACAGTTTTAAGTGCCTTGCACTCCTTTGGGGGGGTAGCCTTCTCCTCAGTGAGCGAGAGAGAGAGAGACTCTTGTTTCCCTGGGAGAGGGAACAGGTTAGGCTTCCCTGTTTTTTTCTGAATGGTATGCCCTCCCTTGGGGAAGCTGCTGCTGTTGATATTAACATCGCTGGCCCCATTTTCCCTGTTAAAAGGAAAGAGGAAACTAAGCATGTATCTACTCCTCCACAAGTTTCTTTAGACAGGAGTAGTTTAATGGATCTGGCTCAGAGTTTACTTCAGGCTATTGATTCTTCTTATACAGCAGTTTCTAGTAAAAGAAAGAGGGATACCGCCTTTCCTGAAGAGATTCAAGATACTGAATCTTAACAGGAAGCTGAAGGGACAGATGCAGGGTTTTCTCCTCAGATTTCTGATTCAGACTCTAGTAGAGCTCAGTTTCTGATTTTCCCTGTGGGGGTTTCTCCTTTGCTGAGACTATTGCTAGAATGTGCCGGTGTTTTCATTGTGACCTTGAGTAGCATCTTACCCTCACCAAGAATGATGCCACAATATGAAGACAAGATGATCAATTTCAACAATTGGCTTAAGTATTGGTGTCATTCAAAGGGGATCCAATGCCTGTCAGCCTGGGATGACATGCTCGACAAGCCACGATGCTTCGCTAGGGACGGCTTGCACCTGTCACCCCTGGGCTTTCGGATATTGGCAAAGGCTCTTGCCACCCCCATAGTGCCTTTCTTAGGCAAGGCTCAAAAGACAAACCCACCTCCATAGGTATCACAAGGGATAAGAAACTAAGAGTAATGCTACTCAACGCCAGACGTCTAAACCTCAAGATGCACGCACTCGAAACTCTTCTTAGCATGGAGAACATCGATATCTGTGCAGTAACAGAAACCTGGTTCAAGGCTCCCGAGAGCACCCCAGCACTACCAGGTTATACCTCATACCATGCTTTTCGGCCCCAAAACTTGGACTGAACCACAAAAGGAGGGGGAGTATCAATATTCGTCAAAGATACCCACACCTCCAGGTTGGCTGCACAGCCTGAAGCATCAGAGACTATCCATGTGCAACTAACAGTGGGTAAAACTGCCTTCCAGTTTATAGCCTGCTACAGACCACCCTCCCAAACCCAGGAACCCCACTCGGCCTTCCTGAGAACACTGGAAAATATGAAGTTCTCTCCAAACACCATTATATTGGGCGACTTCAACTACCCAAACATAGACTGGGAGCATTACTCTAGCTCTAACACCGTAGCCCAAAGATTCCTAGAATTTATAAACTCAAATGCTATGGAACAACTTGTTACCACTCCCACAAGAGGGGAAAACATACTGGACCTGATCATCACCAACATGGGGACTCTATGCTCCAGACCAGATGTGTATCCCTCACTGGTAAGATCAGACCATAAACTAATCTCACTGGATATTGACATCCCGACCCTACCCCCTGCCCAGAAAACCACACTGAAAAACTTCTCTAAAGCAAATTTCACACTCCTCAAAACCGAGGTGGAATCCTTCAAAGCCCCCGGGCCTGTGGAAAATACGGCCCAGACTGCAGAATCCTTTATAAACGCATTCTATGAACACCTTCAGGAATGCATGGATCATGTAATCCCAAATAAAACCAAGACCCAATCCTCCAAAGGCAGACGTCCTGTCTGGTGGACCCCAGCCATAAACAAACTATACAATAGAAGGAGGAAGCTACTACATGATAGAGCAAAATCCCAAAAAGGGAAGGCATCTCTGATCAGTATTAGCAAAAAACTACGGGCACTCATAAAATCGTCTAAGGCCAGCTTCGAGAGAGAAATTGCACAGGACACTAAGGATAATCACAAGGCTTTCTTTAGTTATGTTAGGAACCTGGGTGGGAATTCCCAGATATGCTCAGAATTAGTCCAAAATGACAAAAAAATACACCAAACCCACAGACATTGCCAACATCCTAGCTGACAGGTTCAGCGCAAACTTCTCCCTCCCACAAAAAGGGCAAATATCTATCCCAGCAGAGTGCTGCCCCCCTGACATCTCAGATGCTCAGGTAAGAGCCCCCTCTCCAAAGCAAAAACACAGCATCAATGGGACCAGACGGTGTCCCTGGCTGCCCTACATGAACTCCAAGAAGAGCTAAACCCAAACATAAAACTACTGTTCAATCTCAGCCTTACTACAGGATATGTACCCAAAGAGTGGCGTACAGCAACAGTGGTCCCTCTCCACAAAGGTGGTGCCTCAACGGATCCTGGAAACTATTGCCCCATAAGCCTGACTAGCTTGGTCTGCAAAGCTATGGAAAGGATCATCATGGACCTCATAAATAAAGATATTGGGGACCTACAGACACTGGATCCTACCCAGTTCGGCTTTAAGGGCAGAGCCTGCCTCTTAAACCTGGTCAATTTCTTTGAAACAGTCACCAAGGCCATTGATGAGGGGAAGGTGGTCCACACAGCCTACCTGGACCTCGCAAAAGCCTTCGATACAATACTCCACTCAGGCATTATAGATAAGCTCACCAGCTTAAATATAAACCCCTATGTCACTAGAAGGGTTGCAAACTGGCTCAAGGACAGAACCCCACATGGTTAGAATTGCTGGAGCCATGTCAGACTCCAAACCAGTTACAAGTGGCGTCCCACAAGGCTCAGTCCTGGGACCTCTTTGTTCGGTATATATTTCTCGGGGGTACAGGCCAACACAGAAGGACTGTGGCTGACCAAGTTCGCAGATGACTGCAAACTGGGTGCCATAATTGACTCTCCAGCCGACACAAGCATCCTCCAAAAGGGCCTCATAGAAACAGACAACTGGTGCCAGAGCCATGGCATCAAGTTAAACGCCAAAAAGTGTATAGTCATCCCCTTTGGCAAAAACAAAGTGCCCACAAATTACCACATAGGTGGTAATCCATTAAGTACGGAAGAAGTAATTAGGGACCTGGGGACCCAAGTTGATAGCAATCTCTCATTTGACAACCACGTGGCCAAAGTGGTTAAAAAAACATTTTATATAGCCCACCTAATCATGAAGGGATTCACAATCTAGATCAGGGGAGGTCATCGTGCCTCTTTATTCATCCCTCATCAGGCCCATAATTGAGTACAATGCCCCTTTTGGGATGTACCTTACCAGACACCTGCAGCAACTGGAAAGACCCCAAAAGTACCTCACCAAGAGGATCAAAGGGCTCAAACAGATGCCATATGCTGCCCGGTTAAAGAAACTCCAGCTCTACTCAGTGGCATACCGCCTGCTCAGAGGCAACCTGTGCCTGACGTATAAAGCCATGTCCAAACTGGAATTAAGGGACATGCTGCACCTCAAAAAATCCAAATCCCATCGAGCTACATGCTCGAGAGACTTGAACCTCAGCACTGAAATAAATAGGACATGCTGGAGGGACAGATTCATAACCCAGAGGCTCCCTTCACTCTGGAATAAAATCCCAGTCCAGGTTAGGCAGAGTCCCTCATTGACTCTCTTCAAGAGGAGTCTTGATGAGTGGATGGGAGATCGTAGGTTTACCCCCGGGTATCACTTCTGTGTCACTGTTAGACAGAGGCACAGTATACTAAGCTCGAAAAAGGGCATAGCAAAATTAATTTAAAATGTGTGGCGAAAGCCAAACACACTCTGGCTAGGCTTATAAATGCCCTAGGGCAGATAGCCTAGTAAGAACCTATGAACAACACTTGAGGTTCTCAGTCCCGCAGAAAATACTATGAGTTGTTACAGAGAGAATTTCCAGAACCTGCACCCATTTCTCCTGTTCTGTCTGCTGTAGAGGATGTGTGTCTTACTGCCTGTAATTTTCATGATAGTCAGCCAGCTGCCCCTAAAAAGGCAGATAGGATGTGTAAAGTACCCCAGTCTTTCAGATTTTTTTATATACTCTTCCCAAACATGATCTGTCGGCTATAGATTTAGTCAAGTCTTCTCCTGCTAAATGCTTACTTAATTCCATTCCTCTTTCTTTTAAGGATGGAAAGGTTATTGATAAGTGTGGGAAAACCTATGCTTCTGCAACTTTGATATTCAGAATTTTGAATTGTCAGGTTCATATGTTAAGGTTTGTTCTGACTAATTGTAAAAGTATGAGGGCAGTTTTATGTGCAGTTTCTTGTGAGAAAAATCTGCTTTAAATTTAATTTATTCTATTGTTCAAGTGTGTATAACTCTATTAATACTTCTTCAAGGGTTAAGGATACTGTTATTGATGTTCTTCATCTCACATTGCTGCAGTCCTTACACTTGGGTAGTCCGCTGTCCTCGATCGGCCCGAATATCAAAGTATTAGGCTGACGTCGGTCAAGGCGCTTAATACTGACATCAGGATGTCAGGGTACAAATGCGCATGACCGACGTCATATCCTCAGTCTTTTTTGCCGCATGGTCCGATGCAGAAGCAGCGTTGCAAGTGCCGTTCGGCGTTCTGAAATTTTTCGAATTCGGAGTTTCAGACCGAGTCAAAGTTGGCTAAGTACCCCGTTGGGGAATATTTTAGTTTTTTCTTGCCTCAGTGGTTTACCGGATGTCAGAAAAAGTGAATAACTGTATTTCTTGTGGGAAACAGATACCGCATAGGGACTATCATTCTTTGTGTATTCCTTGTTTAGGGCCTGAGCACGACGTTGTTGGGTGTCGTTTTTGTGCTAGGTTCAATAAGCGCACTATTAAGCGAAGGTTAGATTGTGCCAGGTTGGTCTTCGGGAAGCGGTGCAATTATAATATGCCGTCGGATGTTCCGACGCTCGCTTCTTCGAAGAAGCGCAAAGACAAAGCAGCTAAACCCAGGCAAGAAGAGTCGTCCGTACCGGACGCCGGTTCTTTAGAGGCGTCAGTGGAACCGGTGGTTCCGCCGGAGGCTTCTCTGGAGTCCCAAGGGGAGACTTTGATTTTGCAGGATGTGGCCTCTCAGGAGGCAGGTCAGGCTGAAGGGGCTTCTCAGGTTACTGTACTCCCCTCCCTTCCTAGGGTGGTTAGGCCCTCTCCTTCTGTTTCCAAGGCTTCTCCCAGAGGCAGGCCAGGTTTAGCTTCTGTTGGTGTCACTCCTAGTTCCTCAGGATCTGTGCCCAAGAAGCACATGCTTAAAATGGCAGAAGATTTAATTACTTTGATTAGAGGTTCTTTGCCCCCTCCTGATAAGAGGCCTAGGGTGGAACCAGAGTTAGGGAGTTTTGAGCAGGCTTCGGATGTTTCAGAGTCTTCGGCTGAAGACTTGCAGGAGTATTCTCCTTATTCTGATTCTGATGTAGATGATTCTACTCCTTCTGCTTCTCCTCCAGAGGATTTTTCTTTTTCAGAGACTCTTCATTCCATGAGGGAACATTGTAAGTGGGAAGGTCAGGACTTCTCTGATTCCAGGAAAAGGCTTAGGGAATTTTTGCTTTTACCCCAGCATAGGCCTTTGGCGATACCACCTGTTCTGGATGTTGTGGAAGATGTATTTGCAGAGGCTTCACTTAATCCTGATTCTTTGCCTCCTGCTCCTGTTAAACCGGACAGGTATTACAGGATGCCTGAGGCTCATAAATATCTTTATAAGAGTCCCAGGGCGGACCCAGAAACTGTTAGTCAGGGACCTAAGGGTGTCAAGGCTTCTGTGGTAAAAAATCCGGTTCCTCCAGATAAAGAGGCCAGAGCTTTGGATAGATGGGGAAAGAAAGTCTATACTTCTTCCACCTTAGCTATGAGGGCTTTGAATTGCCAGTTTCACATGCTGAAATATCAGAACTATCTTCTTTCTCAATTGAAGTCTAAGGTAGATGCTCTGGCGGAAGGCATTGAGTGTAAAGAATTACAAGATTTGGTACATGCCTCTGAACAGGTGGGTAAGCATTCTTTACAATGTGGTTTTGATGCTGTACAGGCCTCGTCTAGGGTGGCTGCCACTGGGTCAGTTCTTCGCAGGCACGCCTGGCTGAGGGATCAGAATTTATCTGACCATGTTAAGACAAGGATTTTGGATGCTCCTTTACAGTCTGATGTGTTGTTTGGTTCACCTGTGGAGTCAGTCTTGAAGAAAATGGAAGACAAGGCTAAGTCTATGCAGGCTGTTAAAGATTTTTTGCAAGTTCAGCCTCCAAAGTTTAGTAGGAATTGGCCTGCTAAGGGGTGGACGTACCCTTCTTATGATTCACAGTCTAGGGGTAGATCTAGACGTGGTAGGGGCAGAGCTCAGAGCTCCTTCAGACCTAGAACAGGGGGTTCACCTGCACAATCTTCGGGGGAGGGCAGGGGCCAGTCCTTTCGTAAACAGGCCCAATGACCTACCTTTTCAGCTGCCAGATCCTTCTTGCCTGGCAGCACCTTTGGGAAGAAGGTTGGCACTCTTCAAGGAAAATTGGAGTTTGATTACCCAAGACAGATGGGTATTGGATATCATACACCAAGGTTACAGGTTTTATTTCCATACCTTGCCTCCTTTCAAAGGCATGCCGGACGTTCCTCCTCAGCAAAGACTAGAGGCTCACAAACAAATTTCTCTGCTGCTTCAAATAGGGGCCATACAACCGGTCCCTCTGCCAGAAGTGGGCCTAGGATTTTATTCTCGCCTGTTCCTAGTACCAAAGAAGGGGAACACGTGGAGACCAATTTTGGATTTATCTATCCTCAACACTTATCTGGACATTCCCAAGTTCAAAATGTTGACGTTACAACAGCTTTTACCTCTGCTGGGCAAAGATCACTGGATGGTGACTCTGGATCTCAAGGAGGCTTACCTTCATGTTCCTATCAGGCTAAGTTGCAGGAAGTATCTGCGTTTTCGGGCTGGGACTTCTTATTATCAGTTCTCTGCATTGCCCTTTGGCTTATCTACTGCGCCCAGAGTGTTCACGAAGGTTCTGGCTCCAGTGATAGCTTTCTTCAGGCTAAGAGGAATACAGATCTATCCTTATTTGGACGATTGCCTGATTCTGGCCCAAGGAAGGGACGAACTACTTCATCATTTACAATATGTGATAGCAGTGCTAAGATGCCTGGGGTATTCTGTGAACCAAATAAAGTCCAGTCTAGTACCCTCTCAGGACATGTGCTTTCTGGGTGTGAGACTGAATACAGCATCCCAGATGGCCTTTTTGACCCCGGACAAACAAAAGAATCTTTCTCTTTACTTCCATCAGTTGTCTCATCAGTCCAGGCTGACTGCAAGGACAGTCCTTCAAGCCTTGGGGTTCATGGCATCTTGTATTCTGGTGCTTCCCAATGCCAAACTGCATATGAGGAAGCTACAATGGTATCTCAAAAATGTATGGACACAGCACTGCCAAGATATGGACACTGTCATTCAAATAATACCTTGCATTCAAAAGGAGTTTTTGTGGTGGGCTCAGGAATGTCACCTAAACAAGGGACTCTCTGTGACCCGACCAGAGGCGAGTCAGATTCTAACGACAGATGCCTCAGACAAAGCTTGGGGAGCTCATCTAAATGGAAAGTGGATACAAGACACATGGCCTGCCAGACTTCAACATCTACATATCAACTTGAAGGAGATGTTAGCAGTCCAATTTGCATTAATAGCTTTCAAGGATTTACTTCTTCCAGGGCAGGTGTTGGTTCTAACAGACAACACAACTGTCATGTGGTACATCAACAAGCAAGGGGGAACGCATTCTTATCCTCTATGCAGACAAGCAATGATTTTGTGGGAGACTGCTCTCAGTTTACAGCTGAATCTTCAGGCAAGGTTTCTGCCGGGAGCACAGAACTCCTTAGCAGATGTGTTGAGCAGACGGATTATGGATCCCCACGAGTGGAAATTGGATCCTCATGTATTTCAGAAATTGACAGTGTTATGGGGAACTCCAGACATAGATCTCTTCGCTTCTCCACTAAACTACCAGCTGCCAAAGTTTTGCACAAAAAGGTTTCATCCCACAGCTTGGAAAGTGGACGCTCTTTCATTCAAGTGGAGCAATCTTCATGTGTATGCCTTTCCACCTCTGCCTCTCCTCCCAAAGGTACTCCTAAAGGTCAGACAGGACAAGCCAAAGATGATTTTAATAGCTCCAGATTGGCCTCGACAGCACTGGTACCCATTACTGAGAAGTCTGGTACGGGAGCCTCCATGGCCTTTGCCTTCGATTCCACACCTGCTGTCTCAGGAGAACAGTCATTTACTCAATGTCAAGCTTCACTCTCTTCACCTAACAGCCTGGCATATTCTGTTTTAAACCCTGGAGGGTCTCAGCTTCCACAGCAAGTTTTGGATGTTATTTTGGAGGCCAGAAGACCTAGTACAAGGAAAGTGTACGCAGATAAATGGAAGAGATTTTTATTTTGGAGTACAGCAAAGGAATTTGATGTTTCTAAGCCTAATTTAAGTGTGGCTCTTCAATATCTTGCTGAGTTACTGGACAAAGGTTTGTCCTTCTCTTCTATTAAGGTTCATGCTGCAGCAATTTCTGCTCACTATGACTGTGACCCACCATTGTTTTCTCATCCTTTGTTTAAGCAATTCCGTAGAGGGGCAAAGAATTTAAGACCCCCACGTAGAGCTCCTACTCCTGCTTGGGATCTCAATTTTGTGTTGGAGAAACTCACTCTACAACCTTTTGAGCCTGCAGCTACTGCCGAGTTGAAATATTTATCATGGAAGACTGCTTTTTTGTTGGCCATTACCTCTGCGAAGGGTTTCTGAATTGCAGGCCCTTATGGCGGTTGAGCCTTTCTTAATTTTCCACAAGGATAGGGTATCTTTACGTACTAATCCTTCCTTTATGCCTAAAGTGGTTTCTAGTGTAGCTTTAAACCAAACTATTCATTTGCCTACTTTTTATGCAAATCCCCAAAATAAAGGGGAAAAGATTTTGCACACTTTGGATATACACAGGCAGTTGCGATATTATTTGAGCAGAACTAAAGGGTTCAGGCAGTCTCAGCAGTTATTTGTTTCATTTGCTTTGGGTTCTCAGGGCAAGCCTGTGTCAAAACAAACTATTTCTAAGTGGATTGGGTTTTGTATTGCTTTCTGTTATTCCCATCATGGTAAGGAGGTTCCAGCTGGGATTAGGCCTCATTCCACTAGGGCTACTGCCACTTCTGCAGCTTTTTTAAGGGGGGTGGCAACTAAAGATATTTTGGAGGCAGCTACTTGGAGTTCAGTGCATACTTTCTCTAAGCATTACCACCTTCCACTTTACTCTAAATCTAGGGCTGGTTTTGCCACTGCAATTTTACAGGGCATTTTGGCAGCTCCTACTGCTTTATAGTTTTGCCATCCTCCCTTACCTCTGCTTTGGGATTCTACCCAAGTGTAAGGACTGCAGCAATGTGAGATGAAGAACATAGTACAGTTTTGTACCTACCATAAATGTAGATGTTCGAAGATCCACATTGCTGCAGTCCAATTTACCCTCCCTCCTTCCCCTTTGTAGTTAGAGGCGGTTGTGTAGTTTGGGTTGTGAATATTGTGGATATTGTATATATTGTACATATGATTAGTGCACGGGTGGTTGGTTGTTTTTTGCTGTCTTTTGGTTTTGACCTTTCTTTTTAGGGTCTTCTGACATCTGGGGCAAGAAAAGACTGAGGATATGACGTCGGTCATGCGCATTTGTACCCTGACGTCCTGATGTCAGTATTAAGCGCCTTGACCGACGTCAGCCTAATACTTTGATATTCGGGCCGATCGAGGACAGCGGACTACCCAAGTGTAAGGACTGCAGCAATGTGGATCTTCGAACATCTACATTTATGGTAGGTACAAAACTGTACTTTTTGCGGAGGTCTGCATGGCTGAGAACCTCGTGGATGATAAAAATGACATTTTAAATTCTATTTTGGATATAGATCTAGTTTTCGGACCCTCTGCTGCAAAGGTGATCAAAAAGTGTGATGAAAGGGGTAAGCTGGGACAGGGAATCTCTAATATTTTTCATGCCTCCTTTTCCAAGGGATTTTCAGTCATCATCTGGTTTTGGTAAGAAACAAAATAAGCAGTGCCAACAAAATACAGGTAAACAGATGTTTAAGAAGAAATGGCAAGGTGGTTCCAAGAAGAATTCTGGAATCTTGCAAAACCAGGGGCAGTTCCAATAAAGTCAGAATGACTATTTAAGAGACTCTCCACCCTGGCTTCCTTTTTTGCTTCCAGAAAGTCTGAATCTCCACTTTCCTCTTTGGCTGCAAATAGTTTCAGGCAAGTGGATTCTGAAGAGCATTCAAAAAAGTTACAGATGGAAATGGGAGGAAATTCTCCTTTCCAGGTGGTAATTCCTCATCTCCCAGACCAGACTGTCTCGTTTCTACATGTCATTCATCACATGATGTGCCAGGGAGTGATAGAACCAGTTGTCCCTTTCTAGCTGGGAAAATAGTTTTATTTAAGGGTGTTTTTAGTGCCAAAGAAAGAAAAAAAAAACTTGGAGACCAGTGTCACATCCCTGCTGTGGGCCAGTAATCAAGTAACCTCAATCCTCTCCACTGACACTGGTGATGGACGTTCACTTGAAAGACAGATATTTTATTTATTTATTTATTTTACATTTGTTTGCCAGGAAAGTCCGACTGAACACATGCCCTTTTTCAGCGGAGGCCCGGGGAGAAAAGGTCTACATTTAAGATGCATTACATTTGAACATGAGTTTGACAATCATTTTAAATGTTAAAATATAGAAGAAAACAAATGACAAGGTTTATGAAATTAAAACATAAACGATCAATGGCAATATTTATAGAGAATAAGTTTGTAATAGAGCAGAGTCAATTAAAAGAAGGACACTTAAGGATAAAGAGGCTGTGTGCAGTTTTGTTGGAATATTCAAACAGAATTTGAGGGTGATTTGGAAGTTGCTATATTAGATAGAAGTAAGATAGCAATAGAAACAATAAACCTAAAGAAACAAACAATAGGCATTCACAGGACTAGAATTAATTTAATTGTAAGCGCTTTCAAATGTAGAAATTTACAAACTTCAGACAAATATAAAATTAATAACCTACCAAGTTTAAATAACCCTCCACATCAATGACATCATATCCTGTAAAACATTTAAAAAGATAGTGTTTCACTAAATCACAGTATAATCACAAAAACATAATCAATCTGAATAAAATTCATTTCACCTTTAACCAATCTAAATATACTATAATTAATTGAAATGTGTAAGTATATAACTACAAATATGTTAAAACATATAACTATATTAAAACTAGTGCACAGTTAGTCATTTAACGTCTAATTAGAGCCTTCAGCTTCAAAATGCATTTAATGGAACTGTATTCATTTAAACCCGGATGAGTATAAGCATTAGTTAATATTTACCACCATAATTCTTTAATTTCTAATTCAATAGATACTGGCCCACCTCTAATGTTAGTATGTATTTGTTCAATAACAAAACAAAAAAGAATGTTCCGGACATTCAATAATATGTTTTGCTAAAGCATTATTTACATCTTTCCTTTTAATGCTATATACATGTTCATATATTCTCCTCCTAAAGTGCCCATCAGTTTTACCAATATAGAAATGTGGGCAGTTTTGACATTGGGCCAAATATACTACAGTGGTATTGCAATTATATTTACCCTTAACTCTGTATTTATTTTTACCTATTTGGCATGAACACTACTTATAATATTTATCCGGGTTTAAATGAATACAGGTCCATTAAATGCATTTTGAAGCTGAAGGCTCTAATTAGACCTTAAATGACTAATTGTGCACTAATTTTAATATAGTTATACGTTTTAACATATTTGTATTTATATATTTACACATTTCAATTAATTATATTAAATTTAGATTGGTTAAAGGTGAAATGAATTTTATTCATATTGATTGTTTTTGTGATTATACTGTGATTTAGTGAAACACTATCTTTTTAAATGTTTTACAGGATATGATGTCATTGATGTGGCGGGTTATTTAAACTTGGTCAGTTATTAATTTTATGTTTGTCTGAAGAAGTTTGTAAATTTCTACGTTCAAAAGCGCTTACAATTAAATTAATTCTAGTCCGGTGAATGCATATTGTCTGTTTGTTTCTTTAAGATAGCAATAGGTGTATAGAGGGGAGATGGACATTGATAGATGCACACAGTATTTCTAGATGCTGCTCTCTGCATCAAGCACACTTTCCCTTAATAACACACAGGGAGTACACTCTGTCCTGGGGCTGGGTTTCCCTTTCCAGGCCCCAAATAAGACTCTTCACTGACACAGCTGTAGAGTTGAGTCTTCAGCCGAGTGTTCCAAGTCAAGTCCTTCACCACCCTCTCTGTGAAACCAGTGCTCTGTGTCCCTGCTCCAAGTAGCAGATACACACGCACTCTTTGAGATTTGATTTTCACACACACCTGAGAAATGCTGGCGCAGATTTACCAGCTATGCTCCTTCTGCCCAGACTATAATGTAGATACTGATACCAGAACACTCCAAAGCCAGCTTCTCTAAGGCTATTACAAGGGTACCCAATTATACTGAGTACAATTAATACTAATTCAAATGGTACTGTTTGACCAATGCAACAAGGCTTTCAGGAGCGGCCACATTGAGACCAAATATAAGTTCTCTAAAAGTTAAAATATTCTCTAAAAGACCAACCACAATAAAAAGTTTAAATATATTTAATAATACATAATAAAGAACACGAAAATACTAAGTATCAGTTTACAGTAAACAAAGTTTCAGTCACAGGACATATTAAAATTAACACAGGTGGAAAGATTCACACATACAGAAAAAAACAATACTTAACTGATCTCACTGTATTTTCCTGACTGATCTAAAGAATTGCTGTTCTCATAGTTCACTTACTAGAGCAAGGCAAGATGATGTAGGTGAGTGGTCATTCTTTGCCAGGTTTCAAAAACAGACTGTTCTTAGACTTTTGTCTCATCTAGTATTAAAACATCATTTCAGTCCTGGATCACAGAATGACATCAAATACATCTGGTCGTCTGACTTCTGGTTCTCACACTACCCCCTTTACTAGAAACTAAACCAGAATCTAGCACGTGTGTCTCATAATACACACACATCGAGATTTGCTAAGATGTGTTACAGCATCTGGAAGCTATAAAATCATTTCAGAAACTTTTACCTTTCCAGAGTAACCATCAGTTCACCCCTAAGGACAGTAGAGTAGACTTCCTAGTCCTGGTTTTTACATTTTGTCTGTGGCTGCAACCAGAACTTTTATGGCCTAAATCAGGTAATTTAATTTCAGACTTTTTCAAAATTAACTGGACTGATATTAACCTCTTCTCCTGCTGTATCCTCTGTTATAATATATTCATTTCAATAGTTACATTACAGTTTGTCATACAGATGTATTTCTTTTCTGTCCAGCAGGACCCATTGTTGGTATATTTTTAACACAAGCAGCTTTACAAATCATTTTGATATACAAATGACATACAATTCTTTACAAAACTCCATCTAGCAATGCTGGCATGTTACACATCCACCGCCCTACTTCTTGCATAGTCTCCACTACCTCACATCATCACAACCAGTTCTGGATCTTTCTTTCTTAATCCCGTTTGTGATAGTGCCCAAATTCAAAATGAATGTCACTTCATAGCCTGTTACCTCTTCCTCCTCATTCAAGTTTCCTTGTAGCATTTGATTTAAGGATGCTTATTCATGTATTATATTATTCACATTCTTATTCATCCAGGTTTTGTGTGTCTGAGTCACACTATCAGTTTTCTGCTTTACGCTTTGGATTACCCACTTCACCAGCAGAGTTGACAAAATGTCCAGCTCCACGTATAGCTCATTGTAGGCTACAGGGTATCTACATTTTTCCATATTCAAACGACTTGCTTATCTTTGCAAAGTCTTTTTTGAAAGTGTCAGGAATCTCTGTCTTGAGTGAGAGATCTCTTACAGAAGCTTCGATTCCAAGAGAATATTAAAAAAAGTGTTTCTTGACTCTTCACATTATTGTATTTCTGGGATGTCAACTAGACACCAGAGTTCAAAGAACTTTTCTTCCACAGGAAAAAATAGATCTATATCTAGATCTCTTTTTAGGGTTTTCCACTCCGACTTCTATCACTGTGAAGGAAAACCTAAGGATTTTGAGTCTCATGGCTTCTGTGTATCTCATGATAACCCTGGCAAGATTCCACATGAGAAAGGTACACTGGTATCTGAAGTCTTTGTGGTCCCAGCACAAACACTCCTTGTGTTTTAGATGTCGGTAAATCCAAGTTTCCTCTGCTCCATCCTTGTTCCAAAGCAGTCAGTCACCAGATGCCTTAAACTTTGCTTGGGGTGCAATTTCAAGGAAATAAAAGTGTAAGGTGTGTGGAACAACAAGGACAGGTGCAAGCTCATAAATATAAAATAGATGCTTGCCCTGATCAAGCCACTCAACTCTCTGAATCGTCTTTGGTCCCTGGGACCTCTACAAGTTGTTATAAACAGACCACAGTTTTGTGATGCATCAGGAAGCAAGGGGGGAAGCAGGTTGTACCGTGTCTGCTAACTAGCCATGTTAGCTTGGGATATAGCTTCACAGCACAGTGTCACTCTACAGGCATCCTACATTCCTTCATAGCAAGATTATGTGGCAGACAAGCTGAGCAGGACAAAGGCAGACTCTGAAATGGAAACTAGATCAGGGATCTTCCCAGATTTGATCCATCTGTGGGAAATTCCTCCAGTAGACCTCTTTGCTTCCTCTCTGAACAGTCAGCTGGCAATATTCTCCTACAGGACTCCATGCAAGAAGGCCTGGAAGATGGATGGCAATTCTTTTTCTTGTGCAGGAAAGTTCCTGAATGCTTTTCCATACTTTCCACTAATATGCAGGGTACATCTGACAGTTAAGAAGAAATCCCCCAAAATCGTTGTGGTGACTCCCTTCTGGCCTAGGAAACCATAGATGTTCATTGTGTTTCACTGTTGCAGTCA
Organism: Protopterus annectens; assembly: GCF_019279795.1. Classification (NCBI taxonomy): domain Eukaryota; kingdom Metazoa; phylum Chordata; order Ceratodontiformes; family Protopteridae; genus Protopterus; species Protopterus annectens. Next base: position 68,820,588 of record NC_056745.1, read on the forward strand.
TTACACTTGGGTTATCCTGCTGTCAGGCTACCCGCAGTCAGCCTGAATTCCAAAGTTCTGGTCCGGCGTTGGTTGCTGTCGCCTCTTCCCTGACGTCAGAGCGCCAGGGGTATAAATGATGCAGCCGATGCCATTTTCTTCAGTCTTTCTTGCCGCGCAGTGCCCGAAGCAAAAGCAGTTCGCAAGTGCCGGTCGGCCGACTCCTGAGGTTTTCGAAATTGAATTTCAGATCCGAAGTCTTCTATAAAGCTAAGTAGCCCATTGGGGAAACTTTTTTCTTGCTCCAGACCGATGACAGAAAAAGTTAATAATTGTATTTCTTGTGGGAAGCAAATACCTCATAAGGATTTTCATTCTTACTGTATTCCTTGCCTAGGCCCTGACCACGACGTTGCTAGTTGTAGGTTTTGTGCTAGATTTAACCAATGCACTGTTGAGTAGGTACGATTTTGCTTTTCAGTACTTTGGCCGAAGGTTTAACTATATAATGCCGTCGGAACAACAGACGATCGGAATTCATAAAAAACGCAAGGAGAAAGAAAAGGACAGGCATTTGAGGTCCAAAACCAAAGACGAAGTCTCTTCTAGGCCAGTCACCGGTTCGCCGGTGCTCAGTGAGGCACTTTCGCAGCCCCTGACTCCCGCTACCTCAGAGCCACAGGCCGCCACCGACTCCCACGTGGAGACGGCTAGGCCTCTGGATACTCAAGGTATTGGCCTTTCGGAAACAAATCCCTCAGATGGGTCCGGAGCCGCTGAGCAGGCATTGGGTTCTGAGGGTGTTTTCAGACCTACACAACTTTTATCAAGCCTACTTCAGCATCAAAGACAAAGTCTAAAACAGTTTTAAAGACAAGGAAACAAGTACAGCATTTTCCAGGACAGATTTCCATGCCTAAGAAACAGATGCTCAAAATGACCGAAGACCTAATTACTTTGATCAGGGGTTCCCATCCACCTCCTGATAATAGGCCTAGGCAAGATACTGAATATGATTCCTCTGATCAGGTTTCCATTTCCTCTGACTCCTCTTCAGAACAGGGATATTCTCTTCCTCCCTATGAGGATTCTGATGCTGAAGAATCTATTCCTTCAGCTTCTCCTCCTGAGAATTACTCAATTGGGGAAACCCTGCATCCCATGAGGGAGCATTTCCACTGGGAGAGCCAAGATTATTCAGATTCTAAGAAAAGGCTTAGAGACTTTCTTCTACTACCTCAGCACAGACCTCTTGCAATTCCACCTGTTCTAGACATTGTAGATGATGTATTTTCAGAGTCCGCCCTGTCTCCTGACTCTCTACCTCCTGCACCTGTTAAGTCGGACAGATACTACAGGGTTCCAGATTCTCATTAATTTCTATATAAAAACTCTGCTGCTGACCCAGAAACTATCTCTCAGGGTCCCAAAGGGGTCAAGGCTGCTACTGCTAAAAACCTTGTCCCCTCAAATAGAGATTCTAGGGCACTGGACAGATGGGGGAAACAAAGTCTACACATCTGCTACCTTGGATGTAAGGGCTTTAAATTGTCAGTTTCATATGCTCAAATATCAACAATACTTAATGTCTTTGTTAAAACAGAAAATGTTGACAAATTCTGAATGTTCTGAGAACAAAGATTTGCAGGATTTACTGCATGCAGCTGAACAAGTGGGAAAGCATACTTTGCAGTGTGGTTATGATTCATGAGAGGCCTCATGCAGGGCCGCTGTAACAGGTTCATTAGAAGGCATGCTTGGTTAAAGGAACAGTCTCTGCCTGATCATGTTAAAGCAAAATTATTGGATGCTCCATTACAGCATGATACTTTGTTTGGTGTTGAGGCAGAAGAGGTGTTGAAGAAAAAGGAGGATAAAGCTAAATCTGTGCAGACAGTGAAGGATTTCTTACAGGTACAGCCACCCAGATGTAGCAGGAACTGGCCTTCTAAGAATTGATCCTTTCCCATGTCAGGCCACAAAGAGGCAGATACAGACGCACTAGAGGCAGGCAACAGCCCCAGGTCTCATACAGGCCCAAACACTGGGGTGCTTCTACCTCCAAAAGCGAAGAAGACTAATCACAGCCATATAGGAAACAGTCCCAATGACTTCCCTCTGCCAATGCCAAGCATTTCTCTCTTGGCAGCACCCTTAGGGGGAAAGCTAGCACTTTTTTCACAAAATTGGCACACGATCACACAGGACAAATGGGTCCTAAACATAGTGTCTCAGGGCTACAGGTTCCACCTTCACACCCTTCCAAAGGCAAAAGGTATGCCAGACCTGCCACACAATCAATGGGCAGAGGCACAAAAACAAGTAACATCTCTCATGGACATGAGGGCCATTCAGCCAGTGCCACAACAGGAGCAGGGACAAGGATTTTACTCAGGACTTTTCTTAGTACCAAGAAAGGACAAAGCATGGAGACCAATTCTGGACCTGTCTATTCTAAATACTTATTTGGACGTACCAAAATTCAGAATGTTGACTTTGTAACAGCTTCTGCCCATGCTGGGAAAGAAGGCTTGGTTTGTAACTTTGGACCTCAGAGAGGCATACCTGCATGTCCCAATCAGACAATCTTGCAGAAGATACCTCAGATTCATAGCTGGCTCAATGCACTACCAATTCTCTGCACTGCCCTTTGGCTTATCTGCTGCGCCCAGGGTCTTCACAAAATGCCTGGCACCAGTAATTGCATTTTGCAGACAGAGGAATACAAATAATATATCCCTACTTGGACGGCTGCCTTATTCAAGCAGAGACCAAAGACATTCTACTAAAGCATCTGGCGTTTGTAAAAAGATTACTAATTTGCCTAGGGTACACAGTAAACGAAAAGAAATCAAAACTAGTACCCTCACAAGAGATAATATTCCTGGGTGCAAGCTTAAATACAATTGCCCAGATGGCTTATCTCACGCCAGACAAACAAAGGCAACTGATTTCTTACTTCAAAAACATGGCAACAAAGACCCAGTTATCTGCAAGAAAAATTCGGCAGGCTCTGGGCTACATGGCCTCCTGCACTCTGCTAATTCCATATGCAGGACTGCATATGAGGAAACTACAATGGTATCTAAAAAGTGTTTGAACTCAACATTACCACAGCCTGGAATCATTAATTTCACTCCTTCCCTGCCTGCAACTGGAGTTTCGATGGTGGGCACAGGCCTGTCACCACAACAAGGGACAGCCATTCACTTTACCCACAGCCAGGCAAACACTAACAACAGATGTGTCAGATTATGCCTGGGGGGCCCACATGGCAGGAAAATGTATTCGGGGTACATGGCCCCCAAACCAAAGGCATCTTCACATCAATCTAAAAGAGATGCTAGCTGTACAAAATGCCCTGACAGCCTTCAAGGACCTACTTCTTCCAGGACAGCTGCTGATAGACGGGCAACACCACAGTTGTATGGTACATAAACAAACAGGGGGGCACGCATTCTTAACCCCTCTGCAGACAAGCCATGATTTTGTGGAACACAGCATTGACCTACCAAATACACTTGCAAGCACAATTCCTGCCAGGAAAAACAAATGCTCTGGCAGATGCACTAAGCAGAAACCTCATGGATCCTCACGAGTGGAAACTAGATCCACAAATCTTCAGCATGATAACAAGGGAATGGGGACGCCCAGATATTGATCTTTTTGCCTCCCCTCAACTGCCAACTTCAGAGATTCTGCACAAGGACTTATCAGAAACAAGCATGGAAAGTGGATGCCTTGTCATTCAGCTGGAACAACCTTACAGTATATGCCTTTCCTCCACTGCCTCTACTCCCAGAGGTACTCCTAAAGGTCAGACAAGAGAAGCCACAAATGATACTAATTGCCCCAGATTGGCCACAGCAACACTGGTACCCAATCCTAAGGAGCTTGTCTCAAGGCCCAGCCTGGACATTGCCTCAAATTCCTCATTTGCTGACCCAACAAAACAATCAGATCCTGCTCAGCCAACACAGAACCCTAAATCTAGCTGCATGGCGGATAGTATGACCATTCAGCATACACCTCTTTCTAAAGCGGTTATGGGTGTTATTTTGGAGGCCAGGAGGCCCAGCACCAGGAAATCTTATGCAGAAAAATGGAAGAGATTCTGTGCTTGGAACCAGGTGCAAGGAATTGACAAGCTTGTACCAGATATTCCTCAGATTTTACAATATCTGACTGAGATGCTGGACAAAGGTCTATCCTTCTCATCGATTAGGATCCATGCCTCTGCCATTTCAGCTCATTACAATACAGAACCACCAATTCTTTCACATCCATTGCTTCGGCAGTTCCTCGGGGGGGGGGCAAAAAACATAAGACCTCCAAGGAGAGCACCAATACCTACATGGGACCTCAATTTTGTCTTGGAAAAACTCACACTGCCTCCTTTTGAGCCAGCAAATACATCTGATATTAAATTCTTATCATGGAAAACAGCTCTGCTGCTAGCTATAACTTCAGCAAGAAGAGTCTCAGAGTTACAGGCATTAATGACTGTGGAACCTTTTATTATCTTCCATCCGGACAGGGTTTCTTTAAGGACAAACCCATCTTTTATGCCTAAGGTAGTGTCCAGTGTGGCTCTTAACCAAACCATTAATTTGCCTACTTTTTATCCAAACCCACAGAATAAAGGGGAGAGACTTCTGCATTCTTTGGACATACACAGACAGCTACGCTTCTACTTGGACAAAACTAAAGTTTTCAGAAAGACTGAGCAGCTTTTAGTGGCATATGCTGCAGGAGCACAAGGGAAGGCTATCTCAAAGCAGACTATTTCAAAATGGATAGGACATTGCATTCGTTTCTGCTATTCACAACATGGCAAATAAGTGCCTAAGGGCATTAGACCACATTCCACCAAGGCAGCAGCCACCTCAGCAGCCTTCCTCAGAGGAGTACCAACCAAGGATATTTTGGAGGCTGCAACTTGGACTTCAGTGCACACCTTTACCAAGCACTACCACTTACCTCTTTACTCTAAATCCAGAGCAGGCTTTGCCACTGCAGTTCTGTAGGGCCTTATAGCCACTCCTAATGCTATTTAGACCCAGCCTCCCTACCTCAGCTTTGGGATTCAACCCAAGTGTAATGACTGCAACAGTGAAACACGATGAACATAGTACAGTTGTGTACCTACCATAAATGTAGATGTTCGAGTGTATTCACTGTTGCAGTCCATGTTATCCACCCACCATTCCCCCTTCTTTGCTGGGACTTCTCTGTACTTCTCTATCCTATGCAACCTATGTGGTGTATTTGCTTGTAGATGAAGGTTTTGTGTATGTTACTGCATGCCTTTATTAGCAATGTTTTTATAGCATACCCTTTTTGGGGCACCTGACATCTGGGGCAAGAAAAACTAAAGAAAATGGCATCGGCTGTATCATTTATACCCCTGGCGCTCTGACGTCAGGGAAGAGGCGACAGCAACCGACGCCGGACCAGGACTTTGGAATTCAGGCCGACTGCGGGTAGCCTGCCAGCAGGATAACCCAAGTGTAATGACTGCAACAGTGAATACACTCGAACATCTACATTTATGGTAGGTACACAACTGTACTTTCTCCCTTCTTTTGGAAATGGCTAGGGGCAATTACCACAAACTTCCTTAATGACTGGATGTACTCATACAAGAAAAGGGGTGTTTGATATACTCCAACACCAGTTGTCTTAAACTGACTGCCTGGATGATAGGGCCTTAATTTCCTTTAGACACCTGTTTACTGATGATGTGCAGCAGGTACTAGTGGAGGCAAGAAAGCCTGCTACTAGAAAATCATATATTACAAGTGGAAAGGGTTTTCTAGTTGCTGCCAGCAACATAACCACCACCTATTCAGTGCTAGTCATCTGGTTTTACAATATTTGTGAGAGTTACTATCTTTTGGCCTTTCTTACTCCTCTGTAAAGGTAATTTCTTGACCATTTCAGTCATCTACTAATGGATCCTCCTTGTTAAAAGCTTTCTCATGTCAAAATGTTTTTGAAAGGGATTTTGCATAAGATGCCTCCAAAAAAACCAATGCCCTGTCCTTGGGATCTTAATGTGTTAGAGAAGCTAACAATTGCGTCATTTGAACCGGATAACCTGGTTGACTTGAAGTTCATCACATGGAAAACAGTTTTACTGATTGTTCTGACCTCTGCAAGGCCAACTAAATTCCATGCTCAGATGTTAACACTATCTCATTTTACACGACGACAGAGATGTTCATCATGTTTCACTGTTGCAGTCATTACATTTGGGTAGTCTGCTGGCAGGTTGCCCTGAAAAACGAAGAACGCCACAAGAGCAATGACAGCATACTCAAACAAGTTTAATGTGTAGTTCAACAAATGTAATATTGCAGTGAACTGCTGCATCCACAATAAAAAGTAAATGAAAATAAATAAAAGCAACAAAACCAATAAGTGCAATATGAAGCGCTTTTCGTCTGTAATATAAACTGACTTCTCCGGTTTGGGCAGGTTGCCCTCAGTTGGCCTGATTAACAAAGTCTTGGGTCCTGCGTAGGTTGCCGTCCCTTTTTCCATGACGTCAGGTCGTCAGGGGTATAAAACATGCAGCCGACGCCATTACATCAGTCTTTCTTGCCACGCGGTACCCGAAGCAGAAGCAGTTTGCAAGTGCCGGTCGGCCAACTCCTGAAATTTTCGTTTTCGAGTTTCAGAACCGAAGTCTTCAACTTAAAGCTAAGTACCCCATTGAGGAAACTTTTTCCTGCTCCTTACTGATGTCAGTAAAAGTTAATTGTATTACTTGTGGGAAGCAAATACCTCATAAGGATTTCCATTTCATAGGTTCATAGGTTCATACTAGGCTATCTTCCCTAGGGCATTTATAAGCCTAGCCATAGTATGTTTGGCTTTCGCCACCCATTTTAAATTAATTTTGCTATGCCCTTTTTCGAGGTTAGTATACTGTGCCTCTGTCTAACAGTGACACAGAAGTGATACCTGGGGTAAACCTACGATCTCCCATCCACTCATCAAGATTCCTCTTGAAGAGAGTCAATGTGGGACTCTGCCTAACCTGGACTGGGATTTTATTCCAGAGTGAAGGGAGCCTCTGGGTTATGAATCTGTCCCTCCAGCATGTCCTATTTATTTCAGTGCTGAGGTTCAAGTCTCTCGAGCGTGTAGCTCGATGGGATTTGGATTTTTTCAGGTGCAGCATGTCTCTTAATTCCGGGTTGGACATGGCTTTATACGTCAGGCACAGGTCGCCTCTGAGCAGGCGGTATGCCACTGAGTAGAGCTGGAGTTTCTTTAACCGGGCAACATATGGCATCTGTTTGAGCCCTTTGATCCTCTTGGTGAGGTACTTTTGGGGTCTTTCCAGTTGCTGCAGGTGTTTGGTAAGGTACATCCCAAAAGGGGCATTGTACTCTATTATGGGCCTGATGAGGGATGAGTAAAGAGGCACAATGACCTCCCCTAATCTAGATGTGCACTTTGTTTTTGCCAAAGGGGATGACTATACACTTTTTGGCGTTTAGCTTGAGGCCATGACTCTGGCACCAGTTGTCTGTTTCTATGAGGCCCTTTTGGAGGATGCTTGTGTCGGCTGGAGAGTCAATTATGGTGCCCAGTTTGCAGTCGTCTGCAAGCTTGGTCAGCCACAGTCCTCCTGTGTTGGCCTGTACCTCCGAGAAATATATACCGAACAAGAGAGGTCCCAGGACTGAGCCTTGTGGGACGCCACTTGTAACTGGTTTGGAGTCTGACATGGCTCCAGCAATTCTAACCATGTGGGTTCTGTCCTTGAGCCAGTTTGTAACCCATCTAGTGACATAGGGGTTTATATTTAAGCTGGTGAGCTTATCTATAATGCCCGAGTGGGGTATTGTATCGAAGGCTTTTGCGAGGTCCAGGTAGGCTGTGTGGACCACCTTCCCTTCATCAATGGCCTTGGTGACTGTTTCAAAGAAGTCGACCAGGTTTAAGAGGCAGGATCTGCCCTTAACAAAGCCGAACTGGGTAGGTTCCAGTGTCTGTAGGTCCCCAATGTCTTTATTTATGAGGTCCATGATGATCCTGTCCATAGCTTTGCAGACCAAGCTAGTCAGGCTTATGGGGTGATAGTTTCCAGGGTCCGTTGAGGCACCACCTTTGTGGAGAGGGACCACTGTTGCTGTACGCCACTCTTTGGGTACATATCCTGTAGTAAGGCTGAGATTGAACAGTAGTTTTATGTTTGGGTTTAGCTCTTCTTGGAGTTCATGTAGGACGCAGCCCAGGACACCGTCTGGTCCTATTGATGCTGTGTTTTTTGCTTTGGAGAGGGCGGCTCTTACCTGAGCATCTGAGATGTCAGGGGGGGTAGCACTCTGCTGGGATAGATATTTGCCCTTTTGGCTTAACCTGTCAGCTAGGATGTTGGCAATGTCTGTGGGTTCGGTGTATTTTTTGTCATTTTGGACCAATTCTGAGCATATCTGGGAATTCCCACCCAGGTTCCTAACATAACTAAAGAAAGCCTTGTGATTATCCTTAGTGTCCTGTGCAATTTTTCTCTCTAAGCTGGCCTTAGACGATTTTATGAGTGCCCTTAGTTTTTTGCTAATACTGATCAGAGATGCCTTCCCTTTTTGGGATTTTGCTCTATCATGTAGTAGCTTCCTCCCTCTATTGTATAGTTTGTTTATGGCTGGGGTCCACCAGACAGGACGTCTGCCTTTGGAGGATTGGGTCTGGTTTTATTTGGGAATGCATGGTCCATGCATTCCTGAAGGTGTTCATAGAATGCATTTATAAAGGATTCTGCGGTCTGGGCCGTATTTTCCACAGGCCCGGGGGCTTTGAAGGATTCCACTTCGGTTTTGAGGAGTGTGAAGTTTTTCACTGTGGTTTTCTGGGCAGGGGGTGGGGTCAGGATGTGAATATCCAGTGAGATCAGTTTATGGTCTGATCTTACCAGTGAGGGATACACTTCTGGTCTGGAGCATAGAGTCCCCATGTTGGTGATGATCAGGTCCAGTGTGTTTTCTCCTCTTGGAGTGGTAACAAGTTGTTCCATAGCATTTGAGTTTATGAATTCTAGGAACCTTTGGGCTAGGGTGTTGGAGCTAGAGTAATGCTCCCAGTCTATGTTTGGGTAGTTGAAGTCGCCCAATATAATGGAGTTTGGAGATACCTTCATATTTTCCAGTGTTCTTAGGAAGGCCGAGTGGGGTTCCTGGGTTTGGGAGGGTGGTCTGTAGCAGGCTATAAACTGGAAGGCAGTTTTACCCACTGTTAGTTGCACATGGATAGTCTCTGATGCTTCGTGCTTTGCCACCAACCTGGAGGTGTGGGTATCTTTGATGAATATCGATACTCCCCCTCCTTTTGTGGTTCGGTCCAAGTTTTGGGGCCGAAAAGCATGGTATGAGGTATAACCTGGTAGTGTTGGGGTGCTCTCGGGAGCCCTGAACCAGGTTTCTGTTACTGCACAGATATCAGTGTTCTCCATGCTAAGGAGAGTTTCGAGTGCGTGCATCTTGAGGTTTAGACTTCTGGCATTGAGTAGCATTACTCTTAGTTTCTTATCCCTTGTGATACCTATGGAGGTGGGTTTGTCTTTTGAGCCTTGCCTAAAAAAGGCACTATGGGGGTAGCAAGAGCCTTTGCCAATATCCGAAAGCCCAGGGGTGACAGGTGCAAGCCGTCCATAGCGAAGCATCGTATCTTGTCGAGCATATTATCCCAGGCTGACAGGCATTGGATCCCCTTTGAATGACACCAGTACTTAAGCCAATTGTTGAAATTGATCATCTTGTCTTCATATTGTGGCATCATTCTTGGTGTGGGTAAGATGCTACTCAAGGTCAGGGTCATACCGGCCTGGGCTACATGCTCAGAGAGCTCCTCTGTCTCTCTTTATGTAGTCCAGGGAGGTACGTCTCAGGTCATTCACACCAGCATGGACAATGACGGAGTCATATTTGTACTTGCCTTGGAGTGACCTGAGTGCTTGTGTTATGTGGCGGATCCTAGCGCCCGACAGGCTGCTCACCGTGACCTTCTTGTTCAGCCTGGTGAGCGGGGCGTCAGTGTGCCTGACGATAGTCACCTATTACAAGTGTATCAGGTGTGTTGTTTACCCTTAAGGGCTGTGACTGTTCGGCACACTGGCTTTGTGAGATATATGTTGCACGTGTTTTGTTTTGGGGTAGCGGTTGCTTGGGTGTCTGCTTTGGAGGTCTCTGCTGCTTAGGCAGATCTTTATTTAGAGCCTCTGAGTATGTTTTTGTGTGATTATGTGTTTGGTTTGCTGTCGTGGTAGGTCTATGTGAGACTGGAATTATAGTGAGTGTGGTTTCCTTCTCCTCCTGACTGGTTATGCCAGTAATGAGTTGAGAGAGCTTAGCCTCCAGTTTGGCTATATGGTTGCATCTCTCACATGTGTTGGAATTTGTTGGAAGGAGGAGAGGGTTGTCTGTGTACATGAGGCAGTTGTAACATTGCCTCAAGTTTCCCAGATTCACCAGCTGGACCAGAGAGGAGATTGACAACTGACCTTTGGACATGCTAGAATAATATTGGGAATTCCTTTATAATTGAAAACAAGGGCCAATGGGGAGTGAGGGTGTAGTGCTTTTAATTTTTAGTGCTTACTTATATAATTGCTTTAGTGAGCAAGTGCCAGGTAACTTAAGTGCAATGTGTTACAGGTAACTTAAATGCAAAAACGACAAACAGTAACTTTCTTTCAAGTGAAACAAGGAAATAAGTACAGTAACCAATGCAGATATCACTAGGGATCCACAGAAGCGCTGAGAAGCTGCGTTTTAGGTGGAATTAGCGTTCCAGGGAAATAACAAGCAAACAAACAACAAGCATACAAACAAAGCTAGATTCAGCAGGCCTGGATCTAGTCTATGCTGCAGCAAACAAGGTGTACCAATTTCAGTAAGAAACAGTTCAAATATGCAGGCACTATAAACCTTTAACCAGAAATTCCCAGCTCAGAAGGACAGAGTCCAGCCTCTCCTCCCACAAGAGTGCAGACCATGAACCTTCTTAATGTAAAATAACTGGTCTGAAGCCCAAGTGCTTAAACCAGAACTAATACACTTTAAGAATAACAGACACTGAGCTCTCAGTCAGCAGTTCCCAACTTAGAAGGATGAAAGCTACCTGTCCTGCCACCACAGTGCATGCCACAAACCTTCCTAATGTAAAACAACTGGTCTGAAGCCCAAGTGCTTAATCCAAAAGACTTAGAATGATAGCTACACTTTAATCAAGTTACTACCAAGCAGTAATAAATACAATTGAATACTTTAAAGAATGCCTGGATTAGTGCTCAAGTTATACAAACAAAGCTAGATTCAGCAGGCCTGGATCTAGTCTATGCTACAGCAAACAAGGTGTACCAATTTCAGTAAGAAGCAGTTCAGATATGCATGCACTATAAGCCTTTAACCAGAAATTCCCAGCTCAGAAGGGCAGAGTCCAGCCTCTCCTCCCACAAGAGTGCAGACCACGAACCCTGTTAATGTAAAATAACTGGCCTGAAAGCCCAAGTGCTTAAACCAGAATTAATACACATTTGTACTGTATTCCTTGCCTAGGCCCTGACCATGACTTGCCTTGCTGTCTGTTTTGTGCTTTATTTAATCAGCGCACTGTCCGTCGTCTGTATATTTTTGCTTCAAAATATTTCGGTTCTCGGTTTAATTATCCAGAAATGACTGTTAGCCATCCGACTACAGGAATACTGAAAAAACGCAAAGAAAAAGACAGACACAGGCCGTTGAGGTCCAAAACTGCCGATGACGCTTCTCCTAAGCCAGTCGCCAGTTCGCCGGTACTCAGTGAGGCGCTTTCGCAGTCCCTGATACCCGCTACTTCTGTTTCGCAGGCCTCTATTGAGACCCATTTGGAGTCTGGTATGCCGCGAGATGCTTCACATGTGGAACCCGCAGATGTCTCTACCTTGGATGGGTCTGGAGCCGCTGAGCAGGCACCGGCTTCTGAGGGTGTATTCAGCCCTACAGACTTGCATATTAAACTGACTTCAACTTCAGTGCTAAGGCCTAAATCTCGATGTATGTCTAAAAAAACGATGCCCAGGCCACATGTTCAGGCCCCTATGCCTAAAAAACAAATGATCAAAATGGCTGAAGATTTAATTACTCTAATCAGGGGTAGTCAGCCCCCCCCCCCCCAAGAGGCCTAGGATTGAATTTGACTATGAATCTTCTGAACAGGACTCTGTTTCTTCTGACTCTTGATCTGGATTTGTCCATACCTGTTTATGAGGACTGTGATGCAGAGGATTCCATTCCCTCTGCTTCTCTGCCTGAGGATTTTTCTTTTGGGGAAACTTTACATACCTTAAGGGAGCATTTCCATTGGGAAAGTCAGGATTTTTCTGAATCCAAAAAGAGGCTTAGGGATTTCCTCCTTCCTCATCATAAGCCATTGGCTATACCTCTTGTACTAGATATTGTTGATGTGTTTTCGGAATCCAGTATGGCCCCTGATTCCATGCCTCCAGCCCCTAGCAAACCAGACAGATACTACAGGGTTCCTGAGTCCCACAAATTCCTTTTCAAAAATTCTGTTGCGGACCCTGAAACCATTTCTCAGGGGCCCAAGGGCATTAAGGCTTCTCCTGCTAAAAATCCTACCCCTTCTGATAGAGACTCCAGGGCACTGGATAGATGGAGTAAAAAGGTTTATACTTCTGCAACCTTAGCAATCAGGGCTTTAAACTGTCAATTCCATATGCTAAAATATCAACAGCATATCATGGGACTGCTTAAACAGAAACTGATGATGATTTCTGACTGTGTGGAGAATATAGATTTGCAGGATTTATTGCATTCAGCTGAACAAGTTGGCAAACATACTTTGCAATGTGGTTTTGATTCCTTAGAGGCCTCTTGTAGGGCTGCTGTTACTGGCTCTGTGCTTAGAAGGCATGCTTTGCTTAAGGAGCAATCTGCCTGATTCATAGGTTGGTACTAAGCTAACTGCCCTTGCGAGCCATTTTAAGCCTAGCCAATTATCCCTTGTGAGACTCAAACCCCACATCTTGTGTTTGTAAGGTAAACACCTTAACCATTAGACCACCCTCCCAACGACCCCAACATCATGTTAAAGCAAAACTTTTGGATGCTCCTTTACAGCAGGACCACTTATTTGGCAAAAAGGCTGAAAAAGTTCTAAAAAAGATGGAAGATAAAGCTAAAGCTATGCAAACTGTGAAATATTTCTTACAAGTGCAACCTCCTAGATTTAGTAGGCATTGGCCTACTAGGAACTGGTCCTTTCCAGCTCCTTCCAGAGCCACTACGGCCAAACCCAGACATTCCAAAACCACCAGGTTTCAGTCCCAAGGGACTTTCAAAACTAAGCAATGGGGTGCTTCCACATCCAAATCTGGAAACAACAAGGCACCACCCTATGGTAAACGGTCTCAATGACTTACCTTTGAAATTACCTCTTAGCATCCCCTTTGGGTGGAAAACTGGCTCTTCATTCAAGAAACTGGCAACTTATAACCCAGGACAAATGGGTTTTACATATAGTGTCCCAGGGATACAGATTTCATTTCCACACGCTGCCAACTCCAAAGGGGTGGCCAGACCGTCCCCCAAATCAGTGGGCAGAGGCTCAGAAACAAGTACTTTCCCTCCTAAACATGGGGGCTGTTCAACTAGTACCAGAAGAGGAAAAGGGAAAAGGTTTCTATTCCTGACTTTTCCTGGTACCCAGAAAAGACACATCATGGCGTCCAATTCTGGACCTGTCTACTCTAAACACCTTTCTGGACATTCCAAAATTCAAGATGCTGACACTTTACCAGTTACTTCCTATGCTAGGCAAGGATGCCTGGTTGGCAACTCTAGATTTAAAAGAGGCTTACCTGCATATCCCAATCAGGGAATCTTGCAGAAGATTCCTACGCTTCAAAGCAGGCTGCATGCATTATCAGTTCTCTGCACTGCCCTTTGGCTTGTCTGTTGCGCCCAGGGTCTTCACAAAGTGCCTGGCTCCAGTAATTGCATTTTGCAGGCAAAGAAATATTCAGATATATCCATACCTGGACGATTGTCTAATTCTGGCAGAAAACCAGGCCATACTTCTAAAACATCTGGCGTCTGTAAAAAGACTTCTAACCTGTCTAGGGTACACCATAAACGAAAAGAAATCTCAACTGGTACCCTCTCAAAAAGTTACATTCCTGGGTGCAAGCTTGAATACAACTGCCCAGATGGTTTCCTTATGCCAGAAAAGTAAATTCATTTAGTGACTTACTTCAAACAAGCGGCCACAAAAACCCTGCTATCTGCAAGGCAAATACTGCAAGCCTTGGGGTTCATGGCTTCATGCATTCTTCTAATTCCATATTCAAGACTGCATATGAGGAAACTTCAGTGGTACTTAAAAAGTTTATGCCGTCATCATTGTTCCTGCCTGGAAACAATGATTCCTATCATACCTTGTCTATGCCTAGAGTTCCTATGGTGGGCAGAGGCCTGCCACCAAAACAAGGGACTGCCATGCACACCACCCCCTGCCACCCAAACCCTAACTGCAGACTCATCAAACTATGCATGGGGGGCTCATCTGGCAGGGAAGTGCATTCAGGGCAAATGGAGCCCAAATCAAATGCACCTTCATATCAATCAAAAAGAAATGCTAGCTGTACAGAATGCACTGACAGCCTTCAAGGACTACCTTCATCCAGGACAATTACTGATAGACGGACAGCACCACAGTTATGTGGTACATAAACAAGCAGGGGGGTACACATTCCTATCCCCTCTGCAGACTAGCCACGACATTGTGGAGCACGGCCTTGAGCTACCAAGTACAACTACAAGCTCAATTCCTGCCAGGAAAGCAGAATGTTATGGCAGACGAACTAAGCAGAAATCTCATGAACCCTCACAAATGGAAACCGGAACCATGCATTTTCAACATGTTGACACGCAAATGGGGGAGCCCAGACCTAGATCTTTTTGCCTCACCCCAGAACTACCAGTTGGACAAATTTTGCACAAGAACTCATCACAAAAAAGCCTGGAAAGTGGATGCTCTGTCCTTCAACTGGAAAAACCTATCAGTCTATGCCTTTCCCCCTCTGCCTTTGCTCTCCAAAGTTCTACTAAAAGTCAAACAGGACAAACCAAAAATGATTTTGATTGCTCCAGACTGGCCTCGCCAACACTGGTACCCACTCCTGCGCAGTGTGCGTCACATTTCTCCATGACACCTGCCTCAGACACCTTCCTTACTGTCTCAGCAGGAGAACCAAATTCTGGACCCTCAGCTCCAAACATTGAATCTTGCAGCTTGGCTAATCACTTAAATTCACCCTTAGCATCCCTCAGCAAACCTGTGATGGATGTTATTTTGGAGGCGAGAAGACCTAGTACTGGAAAATCTTATGCTGACAAATGGAAAAGATTCTGTGCCTGGAATCGGTCTCAAGGGATGAGCACAACAGTGCCCAGTTTACCTCAGATTTTGCAATACTTAACTGAGATGCTTCATAAGGGCCTGACTTTTTCTTCCATAAAAATCCATGCCTCAGCCATTTCAGCTCATTACAACACAGACCCCCCCCTTCTCTCATCCTCTTCTAAAGCAGTATCTCAGAGGGGCCAAAAACCTGAGACCACCCAGGAGAGCTGTAACCCCTGCCCGGGGACCTTAACTTTGTATTGGAGAAACTCACTACCTCCTTTCAAGCCAGCTGCAACTGCAGACTTAAAATTTCTTTCCTGGAAAACAGCCTTCCTTTTAGCAATCACTTCAGCTAGAAGGATATCTGAATTACAGGCCCTTATGGCAGTGGTGCCTTTCATCATCTTTCATGCGGACAGGGTGTCACTCAGGACCAAACCATTATTCATGCCCAAGGTGGTATCCAGTGTGGCTCTTAATCAGTCCATTTATTTGCCAACTTTCTTTCCCAATCCACAGAACAGGGGAGAGCAGATTCTGCATTCATTGGATGTATACAGACAACTTAGATTCTACTTGGACAGGACTAAATCCTGAAGAAAATCTGAACAACTGCTGGTAGCATTTGCTGCAGGGGCAGAGGGGAAGGCTATTTCAAAGCAAACCATTTCTAAATGGATAAGCCATTGCATTCATTTCTGTCATAAGCACCATGGAAAACCTATCCCCCAGGGGATCAGATCTCATTCCACCAGGGCTGCATCTATTTCAGCAGCCTTTCTCAGAGGTGTTCCTACCAGGGATATTCTAGAAGCTGCTACCTGGAGTTCAGTTCATACTTTCACCAAGCATTATCACTTAACAATTTTCTCTAAATCCAGAGCTGGCTTTGCCACTGCTGTTTTGCAGGGCCTTATAGCTGGTCCTAATGCTGTATAAATCCATCCTCCCAACCTTAGCTTTAGGAATCTACCCAAATGTAATGACTGCAACAATGAAACACGATGAACATAGTACAGTTGTGTACACTTACCATAAATGTAGATATTCGAGTGTATTCACTGTTGCAGTCCTGGTTATCCTCCCTCCAGCCCCCTGGTTTCCTTTCACTATACCTCTTCTTTCTTTTATTATGCTTAAAAGCCTTTTTGGTGTATTTGATTTTGTTTGGAGGTGTATTTTTGTGCTTATTATATATATATATATATATATATATATATATATATATATTTTTTTTTTTTGCTTCTCATTTGGGGGCACCTGACATTTGGGGCAAGAAAAACTGATGTAATGGCGTTGGTTGCATGTTTTATACCCCTGACGTCATGGAAGAAAGGACAGCAACCGATGCAAGACTTTGTTAATCAGGCCGACTGAGAGCAACCTGCCAGCAGATTACCCAAATGTAATGACTGCAACAGTGAATACACTCGAACATCTACATTTATGGTAAGTGTACACAACCGTGCTTTTCTTTGAGAACTAATCTTTTTATGCCTAAAGTGGTATCAGAGTTTACTTTAAGCCAAACTCTCCATCTCCCCATTTTCTTTCCTGAATCCAAAAATGAAGCGGAGAAAGGATACTCCATTCCTTGGCTATTCACAGACCAATCTGATACTATCTTGACAGAACAACATTTTTCATCTCTTCTGATCATTTGTTCATTTCTTGTGAAGGTAAAAAGAAGGGATAACCTGTGTCAAAACAGAGTATTTCCAAGTATGTGTCTAAGGCTATTACCCTTGTATTTTATTTATTTATGTGTTTTAATTCTGTTACCTTTTTTTACCCACCACAAGAAGTGTTCCAAGCAGGATCAATGCCCTCCTCTATGGCTTTTTTAAAATGTTGGATTCTGAACGTATTCTAGAAGCTGCTACTTGGTCCTCTCTGCATACCTTTACAAGGTATAAGCTCGATTCCTTCTCTTGGTCTAGATGAGGCTTTGCTAGGATCATTCTCCAGGATCTGCTGGACTTAAATGTAGTATGCTAGGGTATCTACCCATATAGCTAAGGGTATTGTAGCAGCAATCTAAATGATGAACATAGTGCAGTTATGTAAGTAAACTTACCATAACAGTAGATATTCAGATTATCACTGCTGCAGTAGCTGCTCCCCCCCTCCATCCTCCTCATTTTTTGGTGTTTTTATGCCAGAGTGTGGGCATTTATTTTTTGTTTTTCCTAGCATCTAGCATTGCCTTTTCAGCCTCCCCTTCTGCATTAGCAGGAAAGCTCTGAAGGGCTTGCTGCTCAAACTTGTCTTTTAGTCAGCTCAGCTCAAGCTGCCAGGCAGTTTGGGCTTGTGGAAGCTGCCCTTAAGCTTTGGAAGCTGGATGGCAACTGTATCCTTGGCAGGATGATAACCCAAATAGCTAAGGCTAGTGCAGCAGAGATCATTTGAACATCTGTTATGGAAAGTTTACTTGCATGTCTTTTCTTTCCCCTACCATCAGGCTTTTTTCTTTCTTTCAGAAAAGACATGCTGCTCACCAGTTTTAGATCTTTCTTGACTAAAAAGATTTTTGGTGGTAAAGCAATTCTAAATTGTTAGCCTTTGGATGTCTTGCCCCTTCTGTTGTTTGATTGTCTTACGGTTATCTTGGTCATGAAGATTGTCTGTTTTTGCTAATCCTGATCTACAGAGAGCACAGAGATGCTTCAGTTTTGTAGCTGGAGAGAATCACATGCTAGTTTTTTCAGCTTTCCTGTTCTGCTAGTGTATTCAAAAAACATGTAGCTTTTAGTTTTGACCACATCAGAGTAAAAGACATTCATACCTACCCATCACTGGATGACTGCGTAATTCAGGTCAAATCCCAGGAAGAACTGACCAGAATTTCAGACTGTGCCCATCCACTGTGTCACCAATCTAGGGATATTTCTGAACTTCCAGAAGTCAAAATCCTTACC
The DNA here is from genome assembly GCF_019279795.1 of Protopterus annectens. Classification (NCBI taxonomy): domain Eukaryota; kingdom Metazoa; phylum Chordata; order Ceratodontiformes; family Protopteridae; genus Protopterus; species Protopterus annectens. The sequence continues at coordinate 68,838,905 of NC_056745.1, forward strand.
ATATGCAGCGTTTCATGGGAGCCATCCTAGACATAAGAAGGTGCAAACTTTTCCTCCTTCAGAAGAGAACCACAAAACGTTTGTTCTTTTTTCTCAAAGACAGCCAGGCAGACATCCTTAACAGCAAAGAACTATTCTAAGAGGTGTGCGTTACATGTCACCCTTCATCCACATTGTTTTATTGACCAGGTAGTACATGAGGAGAATCCAGTGGTGCCTCAGCAACCGCTGATGTCAACACCCATGCTCCCTGGAAGATGTGATTCCACTAATTTCTCCCACTGACAAGGAAATTGGTTGGTAGATGACTCGTGATAGCCAGACTTGATCTGCCTTATGTAGAATCCAAGGTAAGGCTGACTGATCCAATGCCGCCAGATTTGCATGGTGAGTGCATACTGTGTCTTTAAGTACAAGAGCCTTAGAACAAGATGGGTTTGTTTTTCCTATAGATTTTCTGCACTGCAGCTGCTCACAGGGCTTTTTCTTGTCCCTCAAGAAAACACCACAAGTTCATAGGTAAATGCTAAGCAAGTTAGTCTGCAGACCATGCCATGCCTAGTCTAGCCAAAAAACCTTATTCAAAATTTCCTGCTAGTGTCAAGGAGGCCAAGCCAAGATAGACCAGGGAAGAATTTGAGGCCGCCCATCCAATTATTTAGGTTTGCCTTGAAGGTGAGAAAGGTGCTGCTCTGCTTGGTATCTAGTGGGAGTTTGTCCCAGAGCTGAGGGTTATGTTGGGATTTATATGCTGGTGAAGGTTTAGTTCATTTATTTACATTTGTTTACCGGGAAAGTCCGACTTAGTAGGAGCCCATTTTCAGCAGAGGCCCAAGGAGAAAAGCTCAAAAGTATTAGAAAATATTTTAAGAAGAATAATTATACACTAATTAAAAATAATACAAAAAACAAATGCAGTTTAAATAATTATACAAAGTTAGACATAATGAAAACATTTAAGAGTAAGATAAAAGTTATATGACAGTTATTTAACAGTTAAATAAATTGTACCCCTTTTATTGAGCAATTGAAGGTAATTTAGTATAATGCAAACAGGAATACTTTGAGTATTTGATGTAGTACTAGTTCTGAGAAGGAATCGAATGTTAAATTGGATTGGATCTTTTATAGTACGAAAGGTTAGACACAGATTTCTATGGAGGACTGTTTGAGACTGAGTACAGTCTCTCCTGATAGCCAGGATTTTTGAAGCCATAGATCCTGATGTAGTATATCAGTAAGGAAATGAGTGAGCATTCTTATCCCCTTTGAAAATTAGCAGTGATTACCTGGCATCACATCAAAGCAGAATATTCATCTGATTGGCTCAGAGTAACATGGTAGGATCCACACTCAGTATCCACGAGTGGTGGTTGAACCCAAAGACCTTTCTCAAGTTCATTTTTATTATGGGGTACTCTGGAGGTAGGCCTAGTTGCTTCCTCATAGAATCACCAGGTTACATGATTTTGCCCCAGATATCCTTGCAAGAGACCCCTAGCAGTGGATGCCTTTTCAGTCCCTTGTAACAGAAGCTTTCTTTGTGTCCCCCCTCACTTTATGTTTAGTCCCCAAAGTACTGCAAAAAACAATGCAAGTCTGGGCCAACTTGATTCAGATGGCTCACCTGTGGCCAATATGGAATTTATTCTTCCTTCTTAAAAGAATTGAGATGAGAAGATGCCTTTCTCTTCCACATCTCACTCAGCCCAAAAGACAGAAACCCAGTTCCACACCAAGACTCCCTTTCCCCTGGAGTTTTTTTTTCTTTTTGCAAATTAAGGAGGCTAGAAGGTCAAATACTGGGAAATAAACCTACCTTGCAAGACGGACCAGATTTTTCACTTTGTACCATGGAAATAATTTGTGACCTAAAATACTATCTGTCTAACCAGTGCACCTTTGTCACAATCTTGTCTGACAAAAGCCTTTCTTGTACCTTTGTCAGGGTAAGTCCTTTTGCTATTTCAGCTTGCTTATGTCTGTAACATCCCTTTAATAGCTATCCCCATGGTCGGACATTATTTAAATAGGGTGCTTCATCAGAGGATTGCAAGAAACCAGTGCCTTCTATAACTGATCTTTGTCTTATAAAAAAGTGGCCTTCACCTCATTTAAACCAGTGAAACTCTGTGCATGTGAATTATTTTTTTTTATCTTCAAAGAATCCCTTCTTAATGACCATCACTTCACAAGGGGGAGTACTTCAGAATTGCAAGCACTATGTGCAAAACAACTTGCATAGTCTTCCACAAGACAGGCTGGCTTTTAAAACCAATCCTTTTTTTATACCAAATGTTTTCTTGGAACTGACACTGAATCAGACCAGCTAGTTCCTATAATTTTTCTTCCAGATGCCCAGAGCAAAGTTCAAAAGCTGTTGCTACTGGAGTTCAAAATGGCCGCTGTTCTGTGAGCACTTGTATCACCTAGGTCTCGATATACCCTGGATTAAAACAAACCCAGAAGGCAACGCAGAATTAATAATACAGAAATAACTGTTGATATTTACTGCTAATATCATCCAGCAAACAAGAGAGGAAGAAAAAGTGACAGATTCAGCTCAGTGCTTCAGATCAACTGCTCTTATTGCAGCACTTGCATAACCCAAATCAGCACTTGTCCAAATCTCCTAGACAGCGCTATTATTTTCCAAATCTCCTAGACAGCACTATTATAATACAGCATAAGACCCTCGACTGTCCACAAGACAAGTGAAATTCACTTTTCCAAGCATGTCCAGAGGTCAGCTTCAGGTGTACTCTCCAGTTCATCTGGTGGAATTGGGCATCCTGAGGCAATGTCACAACTGCCTCATGTATACAGACAACCTTCTCCTCTTACCTCTAGACATAAACACTTGTGAGAGATGCAAATACAAAGCCAGACTGGAGGCTAAGCGCTTTCAACCCATGACTGTAACAGACAGTCAGGAGGAGAAGAGAGACACTAGCATCACACCACCAGTGACACATGGATCTACAAAACAAGCACCGGCAAAACATACACGTAAATACACCAAAACATATTCAGAGGCACTAGGTACTAATATGAAAAAGAAATAGTGCCCTCCAAAGCAGAAAAGCAAGCAGCCTGCACCTCCAAACACAAGCCAGAAACATAATTCACCTCAGCAGTGTGCCTTACGACAGCCCCTAAGACAAAACACCATATCCGACATGCTAGTTATAGGAGACTCTATAGTAAGGCACACAGATGTTCCACTCACCAGGCTGAACAAGGAGAAGGTTGCTGTCAGCTGCCTGTCTGGTGCTAGGATCCACCACATAACACAGGCACTTAGGTCACGCCAGTACAAGTATGATGCTGTCATTGTACATGTTGGTGTGAATGATCTAAGACGTACGTCCCTGGACTACATGAAAAGAGATGCTGAGGAGCTCTCTGATCATGTAGCCCAAGCTGGTATGATCCTGACCTTGAGTAGCATACTACCTTCACCTAGAATGATACCACAATACAAAGACAAAATGATCAATTTCAACAATTGGCTAAGCTTCTGGTGTCATTCTAAGGGGATCCAGTGTCTGTCTGCCTGGGATGACATGATAGACAAGCCTCTCTGTTTTGCCAGAGATGGTTTACACCTGTCACCCCTAGGCTTTCGAATACTGGCCAAGGCTCTTGCTGTCCCCATAGTGCCTTTTTTAGACAAGGCTCAAAGGACAAACCAACCACCCTAACCAGCACAGGTAACCAAAAACTAAGGGTAATGCTACTCAACGCCAGAAGTCTCAACCTCAAAATGCACACACTCGAGACACTCCTCAGTATGGAGAAAATCGATGTTTGTGCAGTGACGGAAACCTGGTTCAAGGCTCCAGAGAGCACCCCAGCACTACCAGGTTACAATTCATATCATACCTTCCGGCCTCAGTTACCGGATCGCAGTACAAAGGGTAGAGGTGTATCCATATTCATCAAGGATACCCACATCTCCAGGTTAGTGGCACAGCATGATGCCCCAGAGATCATCCATGTGCAACTATCAGCAGGCAAAACCACATATCAAGTCGTAGCTTGTTGTAGATCACCCACCATGTCCCAAGATGCTCACTCAGCATTCCTTGAGGCATTGGAAAATATAAAGGTCCTACCCAACACCATCATTTTGGGTGATTTCAACTACCCTGGTATAGACTGGGTGAACTACAAAGTTCTAACTCCTATGCCCAGCAGTTCATAGAATTTATAAATTCAAATGCCCTTGAACAACTGGTATGTTCTCCCACTAGACGGGACAACATATTGGATTTAGTCATCACAAATATGGGCGCCCATTGTACCACACCTGTTATCACTCCCTCTCTGGTCAGATCAGACCACAAACTGATAACCCTGGATGTCCTCACCCCTCCACCTCCCCCAGTCAAAGAAACCATCGTAAAAAACCTTTCCAAAGCAAACTTCAAACTACTTGCGTCAGAAGTGGAAAGCTTCCCTATTCCCTTGCAGAAGGATAATGATATCCAGGATGCAGAATCCTACACCAAGGCACTTTATATACATCTTCAGGATTGCATGGACCGTGCTATCCCAAATAAAACCAAGACTCCTTCCTCAAGCAAGAAGAAACCAGTCTGGTGGACCCCGGCCATAAGCAAACTATACAATAAAAGGAGGAGACTTATACAAAAAAGGCCAAATCTCAAGTAGAAAAATCATCCCTGATCAGCATTAGTAAGAAATTGAGGGCCCTCATCAAGTCAACTAAAGCCAATTTCGAAAAGAAAGTTGCCAAGGATGCCAAGGATAACCATAAGGCCTTCTATGATTACGTCAAAAACCTAAATGGTAATGCTCAGGTCTGTTCTGAGCTAGTACAAAATGTAACAAAGTACACTGACCCCATTGACATTGCCAAAGTCTTGGCTGATAGGTTCAGTGCAAATCCCCCCCCCCCCCCACCACCACCTACAATGCCTATTACTATTCCAGGGGATTGTGTAACTCCAATTATTACTGATACGTTTGTTAATAAGGCTCTATCTAAAGCTAAAAACACTGCCTCCATGGGACCAGATGGTGTCCCGGGCTGTGTCATACGTGAGCTCCAAAATGAATTAACCCCACATCTGAATACCCTGTTCAGTGTCAGCCTCTCGACAGGATATGTGCCCATAGAATGGCGCACAGGAACTGTGGTTCCGCTGCACAAGGGTGGGCCCACAACCGACCCTGGGAACTACTGACCAATAAGCCTGACCAGTCTGATCTGTAAGGCAATGGAGCGAATCATTATGGAACTCATAAATGGAGAGATTGCGAACCTCCAAACACTTGACCCCACACAGTTTGGCTTCGCCAAGGGCAGCTCATGCCTCCTGAACTTGGTGGACTTCATTGAGACAGTTACTCAGGCTATAGATAAGGGAAAGGAGGTACACACGGCTTACCTTGACCTTGCTAAAGCATTTGACACCATTCCCCATTCGGGTATTATTGATAAACTCACCAACCTGGGCATAAACCCTTGCGTCACAAGATGGATCGTAAACTGGCTGTCAGACAGATCCCACAAAGTAAGAGTAGCGGGATCTATGTCCGAATCCAGACCAGTAATGAGCGGTGTGCCTCAGGGCTCTGTCCTGGGGCCCCTCCTGTTTGGCATATACTTCTCAGAAGTACAGGCAAGCACTGAAGGGCTGTGGCTGACCAAGTTTGCAGACGACTGCAAACTGGGTGCTATAATAGAGTCTCTGGCCGGCATGGATATCCTCCAGAAGGGCCTTAATGAGACTGATGCATGGTGTCAAAGCCATGGTCTCAAGCTAAATGCTAAACAATGCGTAGTAATCCCCTTTGGAAAAAACAGAGTACCTGCGAACTACCACATAGGAGGTAACCCCCTGAAATCTGAAGAAGTAATAAGGGATCTAGGGACCCAAGTAGATAGTCTGCTTTCCTTTGATAACCATGTTGCCAAGGTGGTTAGAAAATCCTTCTATGTGACTCATCTGATCATGAAAAGGTTCGCATCAAGATCTAAGGATGTCGTGGTGCCCCTTTACTCTTCCCTCATCAGACCCATTATTGAGTACAATGCACCAATTGGAATGTACCTGGCTAGGCATCTCCAGCAGCTGGAGAGACCACAGAAATACCTCACAAAGAGGATTACTGGCCTCAAACAGTTGCCCTATGCAGCACGATTGAAAAAACTAAGGCTTTTCTCTGTTGCATACTGCCTTTTCAGAGGCGATCTCTGTCTAACATACAGAGCCATGTCCAACCCAGAACTGTTGAACATGCTGCATCTTAGCAAAACCAGATCTACTCAAGCTACACACTCTAGGGATATAAACCTCAGTACAACAATGAATAGAACATGCTGGAGGAATAGATTCCCTTTGCAAAGACTTCCCTTGCTATGGAACAAGGTCCCAATCTACATAAGACAGAGCCCCTCACTATTCCTCTTCAAGAGGAACCTTGACAAGTGGATGGGTAACAGAAAGTTCACTAAGGGATCATACCAACAGCTCTACTAGATAGGGGCCAAGGGTACTAGCTGCTAGATCAAGGGCCTAGGGAACTAACCAAAGGGGTGGTGAATACCGCACAACGTGGCTGGGCTAATATATGCCCTCGGGCAGATAGCCCAGTACCTACCTATGAACCTAAGAGCAGTAGCTACTGTTGCTGCTTTTCTTCAGAAATGTTTTATCATATAGTATTTGTGAAGCAGCTACAAAGTGGGTATTTTTTTTTCCAAGCGCAGAGCAAAATTTGCCACCGTGTCTGAGGAGAGCATGTGTGATCCTCCCCTTCCCAGATGTATGGTATATGTTCTACTGCTTTAGTACTTCCCTTACATTATTCATGGTACTTCAGTAACTCTCCTTTAAATGAACACAGTCCATTTGTGTGAACATACTCACATGGCATGTCATCATAGCTATGCCTGTTGAAGTTGGTGGGTCACTACCGCGATATGGACTCTCTCTCCAGTCTCCCTTTCTTTCTAGTTATAATCTCCTTGGGAGGCACTTTCTCCTTTTCAGCTGCATGTTCTGCCTGCTGGATGAGTCAGTTTTCTGCCTATTTTTCAGTAAGCATATAAACAGTGTATTTTGCAGTGACTTAAATTGTTGGAAGTTGCATAGATAAATGGTGCTATCCCCTTAGAACCAGAACAATCTCGTTAATGTGTTCAGAGTCATCTTTTTTTTATGTGAGAAAATTAAAGCTCTATAGAGTAGTTTCCTTTTCTCTTTTTGACTACTGAAGCTGACATGGAGCTAAAGTTGGCAGACCTCCATAAAGAAGTCAGAATTGTAATAGTGGTAATTTCTGTAATGTTCTTAAGAGTAGCAACCCTCCCAAACATCATCTGCAATAAAATGAACTCTGTAATTTTAATAAAAAAAGTGTTGTATGCACAGTCATGGCTGTGGGTGTTGTCACGTTTGAGAATGTGCTTGTTAAAGTATGCCTAAAATATGGTGGTTTTAATAGTTTTATGATAATGTACACTACACTGAGTCATTAAAATCTAATAGATCTAATTGGCTAAACCATTTCTCAACTTTGCATTAATCATATAGTAAGTAGACCAGCAGCCACATCTTTAAAAAATTAGCTCCACAAGAGTGAAAAATGTAGTAGTAAGCAGTTGTGGTTTTCTTTGTCACTAAGCAGCAGCTAATTGACTGTCAAAAATAGTCTCTGTAGTGTTGTATGGAAACTACTCCTCCACAGGTAGGCATTTGCTTCAAGTTAGCTCATTGATGAAAATGTAGCAAATTTACTACTCCACCCAATGCCTACAGCTCGCTCGTCAATTATTTAAAACAAAACACAATTATATTGCAGCATTTAGAAAAAAACATAACATGCATGACTGATACAAGACGGAAATAAACACAACTGTTAACAGTATGTTGGCTTGTAGACAAAGTTAGTTCACATATTTTCCTTGATGTTAATTACATTATGATCTTTCTGCAACCTCCACTCATTAGTTCTTGCTCTTGGTGGGCACTTTAACCCCAGCCCCAGACCCTCTTACCACAAGTACCAGTGTTGTTACACCAGTACCCACCCGCCCAAATTAATCTTCCTATTACCAGACAAAAATAACGGTCTTCTCGTCGTGAATCTTTATCTTAAAAATATCTTTAACAAGGTACAAATCCTTCATGCTTGTGTCACACTGCCAGCCCAGCTATCTGGAATTTTGTAAATAATTCTGTCGTTTGTGAATATTGATATGATTTATACATTACTGTATGTTTTATACACTGAACTAAAATGTAACCATAGCATGCCCTTGCTGGCTTAGTATAGAAATGTATTTAAACTGTTGGAATTGTGTAACTGTATATATTTTAACAGAAACTGGGGCATAAAAGGTTAACTTGCAAAACTTCAAGAAAATAAGTTGAAATTAAATTGTTTTATGATTGTGCTATAAAAGTTCTCTCTCAGTTTGTGTAGCAGACACAATGTCTAGAGCTAGAAGTTTTTTGTATTGTCTAGGAAGAGAAGTAATTACTAGGTTTGAGATGCACAAGTGTTTTATTGTTTTATGACTTTCAGGATCTGCAAACATCTGAGAGAGATGTATTTTTCACAGAGAGAGGCTAAAAGTGCTTGTACTTTGTGACAATGGGTGGTAGCTTGGGAATTAGTCAAGTGACAAAAAGTAATGTCATCCAAGCTAACCCAGCAGTTAATATTTGATATTAATTTAAGAACTCTGTCAGAGAGAGTGTGCATTTTGTATTTTGTCTTGGTCCTAGCAAGAACATCCACTCATCACCACCTTCTGCACTTGTCTTGCTGTAAGTGGCTAGGGCATAGTAACTCTCTTAGATACAGATCGGCATATAGTTAAGGGTAGCTTCGATGTTTTATTTATTTAGGTTCATAGGTTCATAGGTTCATACTAGGCTATCTGCCCAAGGGCATTTATAAGCCTAGCCCATAGTTATTTGGCTTTCGCCACCCCTTTAGTTTGAATAAAACTATGCCTATTATTTTGCTGTGCCTCTGTCAAGCAGTGACACTGAAGTAATCCCTGGGGTATATCTGCGATCCCCCATCCATTGGTCAAGATTCCTCTTGAACAAGGCCAGCGAGGTGCTCTGCCTCACATGTACCGGGATTTTGTTCCACAGCATAGGGAGTCTCTGGGTGATGAATCTGTCCCTCCAGCATGTTCTATTAATAACAGTGTCAAGGTTTAAGTCTCCCGCCCTTGTGGTTCTGAGGGATCTAGATTTTTTGAGGTGAAGCATATTCATCAAATCAGGGGTTGACATGGCCTTATATTTGAGACTGTCCTGCAATGTTTTAAATATTTCCTGTGATTTTGAACTCTGATGTAACTGATTACTTAGTGAGTATTGTCTCGTTCTTTTATTATTATTTATTAAATATATTTAAGAACTGCGGTGGTGGTGCTGCGGTAGCGTTGCCTCCTCACAGTTAGACGTTGCCCATTCGATTCTCAGTTAGTGTCTTCTGTGTGGCGACATGCGTGAATGGGCGTTCCTTCGTTGAAGGTTGTGCATTAGGCCCGGCAAGCCAGCACGTAAAAATCTACTGCTAATCATTAGCGGACTGGAGTTCTGCTGTGGCGACCCCTAACCAGGAAAAGCAGAAAGACACAAACAAATTAAATATATTTAAGCCTTTCAATTGTGGCTGATGTTTGTGAGACATGTTTAAGCTGTGTGACTACTTGCATATTTATTTGGTGACACTGTGGGCCACTCCTAATAGCCTGGTCTGTTGGTCAAACTGCCATTTGGATTAATAGTGACATTACACAGTAGGATTGGACACCCTTTGTTAAGGGCCTTAAAAGTAGCTGATAACAGTGCTTGTTGGCAGTTTGAAAGTACCTTATAGTCTGGGCAGAAGGGGGCATAGCTAGTAAACCTGTGCCAGCCTTTCCCAGGAGTGTGTGTGTGTGTGTTTGATATAAATCAAACTTTAAAGGGTGTGTGTGTGTGTGTGTCAGTTACTTGGGCAGGGACACGAAGCACTAGTTGGACAAAGAGGGTGCTGCATGTTTTGGCTTCACCACACAGCTGAGATCTCTACTCTATACCTGTGCCAGTGGAGCGACTTACTGGGAATCTGGAGAAAGAGGGAGAAACCAGCCCCCCATACTGACTGTGGTCTCTGTGTGCTCTTAAGGAAAATTGCACTTTACTATGTACTTGTCATCCTGCCAGTGTGCATGACCCCTAGCTGTTGCCACTGGTGAGGATTGTGGCTCCTTGATTACTGGGCCAGTGCAGTGGTGTCCCAGCTTGAATAGCAACACGCACCCCAGATAATCTTGTAACAGCTGAAACCTGGTTAAAACTTAATACCACAGATGAGGGAATTTTTTCTCCTCAGGTTAAAATATGTCAAGAAAAGCTAGACAACATAAAAAAACTGGAGGACTAGCTGTCTTCTGTAATAACACCCAGGAACTTGCCAGCTATCCCCATCCACACCCCAATTTCCAGACCATTGAAATAATTATCTCACTTATTAATCTAAACCAGCACTCAAGCATTTGTATCAAAGCCATTTGCATACCCCTGGAAGCAATGCCCCAGTTTTAGAAGACACCCTTGATTGGTTATCTTACAGTAGAAAAAAATGAAACCGTAATAGTAGGGGATTTTAATATAGACCTCACATATGCACTCTAACTCTCCTTCTGTGTCTGCCAGTGTCTGGCTTCACCCAGCTCATCACCTCTCAACCAGAACTGGCAAACAATGTAACAAGCAGTCAGTGCTAGACTGGATCCTTGTAACCTCCACTCCTAAGTCAGTGCTGCTGGTTGTCTTGCTGACACCATCAGTGATCACCAGCCCACTGTTGCTATCAGATAGACCAATAGCAACCCAAAGGACTTGGTCCTTAAACAAGAACCTGAACTCATCTCCTCCAACAAAGAAATCAGGTTAGACCATCTCCACAAGTACAACTGGAACAACCTAAAAAAACTAACGTTAGATGAAACTGTTAACCATTTCAGTCACATATTCATTACCATAGTCAGTCATCTAGCGCCTGTAAAAGGCATAAGAGCAAAAAAATGCCCTGCCTCCAGCTCTCAAAAGATACCAAGCAACTTGTGCACAATAGAGACATGGCATGGAAGTCATGGTTCAGAAATAGAACACAACAAAACTGGCAACACTTTAGGCAGCTTAGGAATTACACTAAGCAAAACATCCAATCTGACGAAACCAATCACTTTCAGAAGCTTCAAAATAAACATTAACAAAATCATAAGTAGTTCTGGTCAGCACTCAAAAATCTTCTTTACCTAGAGTAATCCAGCACCTCATAACCAGTCACTAACAGTAACACCAACCCTGTAGCTATCCAATTCACTACCCATTTTACTTGATCTATCCTTTCAATACTAAAATGTAAACCACCCATCTCCCTCACTATACCTACCTCGCACAATCAAAATCTGTCTGCCTTCTCCCTGCAGTCAGCACCAGCCCGTAATCAAAAAACTCCTCCAAAAACTTAAAACCACTGTCATCATAGATGACAAGTTGCCATCAGAATGTCTTAAACTAGCAGAGGATACCATTGGCTGCCCAATTTCCATGCTTATAAATAGCTCCCCTCACAGAACACTATGGTTCCTCTTTCTGGAAAAAAATTATTACCTTTACACAAAGAAAAGACTAATGCAGACCTTTCCAACTACTGATCAATAACCAATATTACCCCTCGCATCCAGAATTCTAGAAAAATGTTTACATTCCCAACTCCTAAGCTATCTCACCACCAACCTCCTGCTCTCCTCCACTCAACATGGGTCCACCCACACCATAGCACAGTTACCACCCTACTCAACTTCACCAAAACCATTGATTCCAAACTAAGTAATGGCAATCTAATATCCTTTTTTTTCCTGGACATCTCAAAAATATTTGACACACTCTCATCAACTCCTTTTAGTTGTACTGTTGTTCCTTTCTCTATCCCAGCCAGCCTTCTTCTGGTTTCAAAGTTATCTTTCTGACAGACATCTGGCCCTAAAATAGAAATGTGACCTCTCTTCTTTCCTGCCTGTATCTGATGGAGTACCACAAGGCTCAGTCTTTTCAACTTTTCAGTAACATCCTTCACAAAGCCAGAAAACTTGCCTTATTGGCTTAATATGCAGAATGCAGACAACTCTACCCTCATGCTCTATCTCTGGCCTCTCAAAACTCCAACAAGTGACCCAAGAGTCCTTCTCCTTCATTGAGGCTGGTTAAGTTGCCACTAACTACTCTTAAATGCCACAGAAAACCAAGCTCATGTTGTTTAAACCTAAATCTGTAAATTCACTCAAACCATCCATTATCATCGCTTCAGCTAATACCATCACTGAAACTGTGTCAGTACTAGACTATTAGGAGTTACTATAGATAACAACCTAAAATTCAACATAAACATTTCCCACTCCAACAAAAAATGCACCAAAAGTTACAATTTCTTTACCAGAACACAGTATATACCTCACTGCCTCCTCCAGAATACAGCTAGCAGTTTCCTGTCTTCTCTCTGCTCTACATGCTAAGCCTAGAGTACTTGATAAACGTTTTCACTCTTACAAATACTGGCACAATGTATGTATTCTACCCATGTTCCAAATTTCAGCTGTACACCACAAATCTATTAATTACCTTTATTTTTAAATTAATATTTTCTTGTTTCTTCTCTCCACTGCAACTGTTGATGTGCTGCATACCACTGTATAAAAATATATATTGTAATTTGTGTGTATACTGATCCTGTCTAAATATCCAAATGTATCTGCAATTATTTTTCTTTGTGGAGCTTTTCTCCCCGGGCCTCTGCTGAAAAAGGGCCGTTTCAGCTCAGGTAGACTCCCCCTGGTTAACAAATATAAAATAAAATAAATACTGTATACATATTCCACTCTAACCAACCTCCAGTCCACCCTACTAAATAAACAGAAACGTATTACAATAAAATAGCCAAACTTTTATCAGACTCACCATATTGTACTCATCAGTACATGGAATTAAACAAAATTAAATGGCTAGAATTATCCATCCTCCTTACCTATTCCCACCTAATTACAGCTCACAAAATAATTTGTAAGTCTGATGCCTGCCCACCTCTCCAAAACATCCTAAAACAGTATTCCTCACCTAGACACCTGAGGTCTACTGACAAAAACCTACATTCTGCCACCAAATGCTACAACACTGCTGGCAACTCGCTCTATGCTTGATATCCCACCCGAAAATGGAACAACATTCCCACTGCTCTAAAACTAGACAACACTATTCAAAGCTTTAAAGACAAACTTAGAAAAAAATACCTAACATCTTGCCTGGTTGTGCCCATGCTCCCATCCTGACTAATTTTCACCATTCACCTTCTTTGCTTTTCTTCCACTGAACTTACTCCCCCTTACCTACTTCTCATTTTTACTCAGTCCTTCACGTTAACTTGTCATCCTTCCACTCTTCTTACTGTCTCTGCCACTTTACGTATCTCTACACCCATGTCCAGTCTCACTTTTTAAGCAGGTATCAGTACTTCTGTTTCTTTCATAGGTCTTTCACCTTGTCCTTTCTTCCACTTTCTCCTCCAAGCCTCTTACTTTACACCTTTTTTGCTGTCATTATTGTAAGTATTTGTAATGTCTCAGACTATGTATGTTACAAAATGTGAGCTTAGGAGCAAATATGTGAGCATCTCTTTACTTTATTGTTGCAGTTGTGCTAATCTACTTAATGGACCCAGGTCTGCACGAAAAATGGGATTGTAAGCTCATTTGGATTATTTTGGTAAAGAAATGGCAATAAAATAATTAATGTTAGCAGCATCTTAAAGAAAATTAAACAAGAAATCATCAAATAATTGATTTATTGCAAATACTGTACAAGGGTAAAATAAACAATTCTAGGGATTCAGAAAACAGTGAGTAAAGAATGCTAACATAGCTATTGGATAGCAGATGCTAGCCCATATTGTAAAAGTGTCACTTCACATCTGTAATTTAAATTCTTATGATTTTGAAATTCCCTTGTACATGAGAACAACAGTATCTGAATGGAAAAAATGTATGCCTTTGTAGCGTTCCACAGTTTTAGAAGTAAAATTTATGATTGCCAATTGTCTCTCTTTTCATAGGCTAGTCCTAATTTGAACAGTTGTGCCTTACAGAAATGAAAAGTGGCAAATGTCATGACATTGTCATTTTTAGGAGAAAACAGTTGTCTAACTTTGCCCTAAATGCTACAAAAAACCTAATTACTAATCATGACTCACCTTAGTGTAATAAAACAAATGTTATAGCAGTGAGATTTTATTTTAGTAATAAACTGAAAGAAAGTATTTTGCATTGAGTAATGGTATAATTTCACCTGCAAACTTTCCTGTTTCAGTAAGAGATATCCCATATTGGACACTTGAAAATGTGGCTGCCCTAGATGTATGGACAGTATTGAGCATATTCCAGCCTGTTTTTTTTTTTTTTTTTGCTTTATCAAGCTTTTAGATTAAGTTTTATTTATGTAATGTTGCAAATGTGCAAGTATGTTTCCATGTGTCAAAACAGGGAGAAAAGAACACATTACAAATGCAGAACAGATGGAAAACTAGAGAAAATGACCACATGAGACACTAGTACACTTTATTAGCATCTTTCCCTTTCAGAAGGCATATGATTGCAAAAGCTCACTCACACAGTTAAAGTAATAACCAGTAGTAGTTTCTGGCCAATTTTGGCCAGCTGATTCTGTCCTGATCACTGTTTATGTATTTATTTGCAGTTTGTTAACCGGGGAAGTCCACTAGGCCGTATTGACCCCATTTTCAGTGGAAGCCTGGGGAGAAAAGCTCCACAGTAATATAGAAGTTGCACAGTACAAAGACAGTAGAATCATAACGTAGAGTTATACAATTACATTATTGGGTGTTTACAACATTGTAACATGTATATACATTGAAAAGCACAAGAAAGTAATATCATACATTGGCAATTTACAGATCAAGTTTTAGAAATTAGCTATTTAGAAACAGTTTTTAATCAGCATATAGACCATTTTTTTAAGTGGATGCTAGATAGGAGTTAAGGCACATATGTTAAGTGATGAGGCAAGTATAGAGAAGAGTTAAGTTTCATGCGGGGAGGTTAGTAGAGGATCGTGAGCAAGTACAGTTCCAGGTAGTGGAGAGGTAGGAGTGTAGAGAAGATTTAAAATTTGACAGGGTTATGGACAGTTCTGAGAGATAATGGGAGAGCGTTCCATTTTTTTGGTTAGGTAGAAAGAGAATATAAGTTGCCCAGTAGGTCGTTTAGGTTTGTGAACTAGGAATAAATTCTTGTTTTTTGGATCTAAGGGAACTATTATGGAAGTAGGCGGTGAAGATGGAATTAAGAGACTAGCCATTTCTTAGACCAGGGGTCTCAAACGCAAGTAACCAGTGGTGCTGTTTGAGAACTAGTAAACTCAGGCAAGAGGTACTATCTCATATACAAAAAGAAACGCAGGCAGTGTAGCAAGAAAAGTAGTGTCACATCCCTCATCTATACTGTGCTGGTTTGAAGGTTGCTTGGAAGTCCTAGAGCACTGAATGCAACCACTTTAATAACCAGTCCTTCTAGTGTCTTTTACTCCTTGTGCAGCTCTGCAGTATGACAAGTCACCAGAGACCATACACCTTACACTGTTGGCCTTCATTCTAAGAGCACCTTTTTTTTTCTTTTTTGATCATCAGTAGTCTTCTGCATACAGCTGTGAGTAAGCTCTGCAAATTTATGTTCTTGGCAGACCAAACAACCTACCATTATATTATCCTACAGAAAGGAGAGGTTAACTTTAACATGGTGAGTTACTGTGATGCTCACTTTTCACGTCTACAAACCGATAGTCCTTAAGCACTGTTGACCTGTAGCAGTAAGACTCTGTTAGATCACCCAGATGTTCTCTCAAAACCAGCTGTGAAAACTGCTTCATCCTACAAGATCAGTTTTTTTTCACGTTTTTTTTTTTTTGGCTACAACTCTGATTTACCTGGACCATTTTCAGTTTAAGCTTAGAGACATACAGATTTTAAGTAGGCAGGCATCAAGAAGATAATTGCCATTACACTTTATCGCGATTAATACAATAATAGCACAAAAGTGGTGTAACAGGCTTAATTTGATGTAGTTAGTACCAATTTCAAGGCATACAAAGCGAAGAAGACCTTTTAGCATCTAGAGACTGCTATATGTATACCTTCATATATATATATATATATATATAATTCTCACATTTGGGATTAAAAAAAGGCACGGGAGAATTGATATGTAAAGAGAAGCTGGAGGCAATGACGTATGATTAATTTATTTGATAGAAAAGAGGAGATAAAAAGAGGAGGAATGGAGAGTATAGAGAAGGATGTTATACAAGTTTTCCTTCAGCTGTTTTGACTAGAGTAATGGGGCTTGACTTTTATTAGTGAGGTAGTATTGGAACTTGGTAACATTTGCTGTGAGCCTTAGAAGCATTTTAATTCCTGGTCTAATTTTGGAACAGGTTGTTTGAATTTGTGAAGGATTCCAAGTTGCTTAGTGTAAAGACTGAGGTGTGTGTGTAGTCCGTTTTAGTTTAGTTTGAGGATTTCAAGGTTTGGAGTAGATTGTAAAGGATCTTAAATTACAAGGTGGGTGTCTTACTGACCGTCCATTTGCAAAGCAGTGAAACGGTTCTAGATTGACTTTAAAGATCAGGATTCACAGTTTTGAGGGTTGTTATCCTTTGGGAGTTGGATAGCCACTTTGCTTTTGCTAATGTGGAACAGTGGTGGTCTCCTCTTGCTGAAAAGTTGTGAATCTGTAGATGTTTTTAAATTGGATTGAAGCTTTGTTAGATTCTTTTTAAGGCAGAAGTAATAATTGGAAGTCCGTATTCAGTTTGTAGAAGGACCTCTTTTCCTATTTGCTGTGCCAGTGGGTGTTAAATATGGGGCTGTATTTCATTAGTCTGTCTGATCCAGCAGTTTGGTACCAAGCCGCTGCTTAGATCAGATCTGACCATTCTGCAGGAGTCTGTCACCTTAAACTCTGGCAGATTTTTTTTCCCCTGCATGTTGCTTTTTAACACCTTTATGAAATTATCACTTAAGATACAGGCTAACATGTATAAATGACAAACCATATTAAAATTTTTCAGTTAGATACATTGCACATCATGTATGATATAACTGTCATCAGTCCAACATTACATAAATTGGCCAATTCCTGCCTTCCCTTAAACCTCATTCCTCCTTCAGAACATTAGTTTGTGTGTATTGTTCCCACAATTTTTATTTCTATGTAATTTGCTCCTTCCCTTTTATAAAGATCCTACTTCCAGTTCTTTTATCTCTATTGCAATATGCAATAGTTCAGGTAGAGTTGGTTTAAACTGTTTTCCATTTTGTAATTGTTTTTTTGGAAGCCACCAGAATTGAAGTTAACAACGCCTTACTATCTCTAGGTAATTCAGGTCCTGTACAGCTCAAAAGAATCATTTCCTTATTTACACCCTGTTGTTCATCCAATATTTCCTATACAGTACTTTGCAGGGGAATTTTTTAAATCTGCCAACTCATTATTGTCCCAAAAAGTATGTTCCCAGTTTCCTCATTTTTCTCCATCACACCTTCAACATTTGACATCTACCCAAGGGAAATGTATAAAATAAGTATAAAAATACCTATATAAACACTTCCAAGGAAAAAGTGCTAAACCTTCTAGGCTTAGTTGCATACTTGGGAGCCTACATATGTCCTCCCATTGTTCTTTTGTAGATTCTTTTCCAGTCTCTCTTCCCAGTCTTTTCTAACCTCCGCTGACTAATTCCTATAGTTATAGTGCAATATTTATATGCCCTACTAATTATCCATTTTTTAACAGCAGCTTCTGTTCTAGATTCAACTAAAAACTCTACCAGAGCAGGTTGTTCACTTAGGATTACTCTATATCTTTCTATTTGCCTGTAGTCCGATATCAGTTCCTGGTAGGGAAGGTAATCTCTAGTCTGCATTCCAAATATCTTCTTGGCCTCTTCCCATTCTGTTACCTTTCCCTCTTTAGTTATTTGCTCCCAATACCTTGGCTCTTTTACCAGTTTTCTCCAGTAAATTCCAGCCCCCTCTTACCTATTCTCTATCCCTATTTGCAGTAATCCATAATGGCAGACTCCCCTTTTTCGTGTTGGCTTTGTTCTTAGAATAATTTCTGCTACTTTATAAATATAATATTCTGTATAGATTCTGTTATTCTGCATCCAGTATCCCACTTTCCTTATTTCTTGTGTTCCCCTCATTTTCATCGACATCCCTTTCCACTTTGAATTATAACCATCTGCTTGTGTTATGTAAATGAGTTTTAACTGTGTAACTGTAAAGTATCCCTTTAAATCAGGTATTCCTAAACCACCTTGTGCTATTGGAAGAATCTAATTATCCCACTTGACCCTTGCCATGTTTCCCACCCAGATAAATTCCTTCAACTCTTTATTATTGTTCACAACTTCTCCTCTGGTCGATTAAAAAATATGCCTGACCTGTATATAAAACTAAAGAGACTTGAAAAAAATTTCACTGCTTGTATCTTTCTATCCATATCCATAAACAAGAGCTTCTATTTTCTCATTTTTTGTATTACCTTTTGTTTAGTCTCTTCCCACATATCCTTGGCTGCCATAACAGAATGTGTTTTAATCCGTACTTGTAAATACTTCATCTTATTGTGTCCCCATAAATACGGGTATTGCTGAACCAATTCCTGTCCGGGTACATAACTTATGGCTATACCCTTTGTTTTTTGTCACTAATTTTGTTTCCCAAAGACTTGAAACTGCCTCAAAATGTTCCACAACACTGAAATGTCCTTTTTCTGGATTTACCAGGTAGAAAAATAAGAGATCTAGCAGATTTTCTTCATAATGCCCCCATGGACTTCTCTGCAGGTCTCATTTGCCACCATAATAGAAGAATCTTGTTAGCACCTCAGCCAAGTGCTCTGTTAAAATTAATACTTCAAAAAAATGCACTAAGTGAGGGCATAAACTTCCACTGCAGGATGCCCATGGCAGATATGTGCATTGTCTGCCTAGGCCCTGAACACCTAGTGTTCTGTGTCTGTAAGGGGTTTGGACTATGCTCCTTAGCAGACAGGAGATTAAAACTCATCATTAAAAGCCTTCTTTCTGATGAGTAGGCAGGAAGACAAGAGAAGAAAAAAGATAAGGAACAGGACAGAGAGGGCAAGAAATATAAGAACAAGAACTGTGACTCTTCCTGTTCTCCTACAGTACCAAGAAGAGAAACTCTTCCATCCCTGTTGCCAAAGCCTAAAACCTTTACCTTAGAAACAGTTGTAATTAAGGACAAGCGTTCAGTTAAGTCTACTAGTAGACACTCCTTTGAGAATGGGTTATCTCACTTCTTTCCATCCAGGCCTTCAGCATCTTCTCTGAAGTCCGTCATATTGTTTAGAAGTACATCAGAAGCTGGTTGAGAAGTTATGATGAGGGCTTTCTTTAAGACACAGGTGAAGCTGGGCATCATCCCATCCTTCTCTAGTACCAGTGCATATAGTTGCCCCTCCACCACCACCTTTAGCTACTTCCCTGGGGCCAGTCTCTGTGATGGTGTCCAGCCTGGATACTGTTTCTTTGGCATCCTTGATTCCAGCTCCGACAATTTCAGTCTTTGGCACTGCCCACCTATGCTGCAACCAGGGAGGAGTTGTTTCCAAGGAATGGACCATTCCTACAGACTGATTCCAGTTCCACTTTCAAGGCCATGAGGAGACTGATGGCCTACACCCACCGTTGCTATTAAAAGGAGTTCCAGTGGCACCAGCTCCACCCTCAGCTTCTCCTTCATCTGCTCTTACTCAATTTTTTCAAGGTTTCCAGGCTTAATGCAGAGCGGAGTCCTTTGGAGATTTGCAGGCAGTGTGATCAGACTCTTCCTTGGACTATGACCAGTCAGTCAGAAATTCTTAGGAAGAGAACATATACAGTCAGTAACATCTGTCATAGAATTGGATGTGAGCAATGACTCCTTCCCCATATTTCTCAAAGAAATCACTTTTGGCAAAGTCCTTGAATTAATGAAGCAGAGGGGATCTTCGCCATCTGACGAAGGAATAGCTTTTCGAGGCATATGGATCTACTACTCCTACTGCTACTGCTACTGTGGTCTCTCCTGCAGTTTGTCTTATAGATTTGCTCTCAAGAAGGGCATAACAGGAACCTGGTATGGCAGAGCCATCCCTAAAAAGCCAGGTAAGGTGTTATGTCCACCTAAAGATAGGCAGTACTGGTCTAAAGGTCCTTTGATGGATTCAGTGATCGTTGCAGCAGCCACTAAATGAGAGCTCGTAGACTAGTCATGTCCATCCCGCTAATAAGGAGTGTAAGGCAATTAGGATGAGAAAGTGTGCTTACACCTTGGGCAGATTTGCCTGGAGTGTGGTAATCTGTTTAACCTAAATTTAACCAGTTCCAAAGGATCTAGTGAAAGAAGGTATGGACACTTTGTGACAGCCTATGATTCAGGAGTCTACCAAACAGCTACAAACTACCTCACCACTGTGTTCAGTGTTACATATCTCTCCATGTGGCTGTTCCATAACTCTGCCAGTAGGGCAGCTCGGGTAGCAGGCACTGGCCTGACCATGAGATGCTATGCTTTATTCTGTCTATTCAACTTTTTAGACATTTTCGAGGCATCCTTTACTAATGTCCCATTTGTTGTATCCTCTCAGTTTGGTCCAGCGGTAAAGAAGAAACTGTGAGAAGGATCTGGAAAATACATTCTACCATAGGAGTTAGGCTTGATAACCCTCAAAGACCATTTAACTGGAAACAAAAGGTTTTGAAATCCCCATGGCATAAAAGATCCTAGCATGAATCCTTTGACTCACTCTCCGTGGAAAAGAGCAGCTGTGATAGAGGTAGCCCTTTTAATGGATGCCTACCATGAGATCTAAGAGGTCTTCAGAATAAGTAGTACACACAAGAGATCCATGTACTACTTATTCTGAAGACCTCTTAGATCTCATGGTAGCCCTTTTAATGGATGCCTACCATGAGATCTAAGAGGTCTTCAGAATAAGTAGTACATGGATCTCTTTCAAGGAAATTCTCACCAGCACCCCTGATTCATTGACTGACTGTCACTCTCTGAGACAGTTGGAGGTGATTATCTTATCACCATCCTGCGTAGATGGACATTACACAGGACAAGTGGTGGAGAGGTGTCCTATCCAGAGATTATGCCATACCCTTTTTCCTGAAAACCATCTCCACTGAAGCCTTTCTTACCCTGCGTTGACCACATCAGAAGTCAGCGACTCCACATGAAATCTCCTCCATCCTACAAAAGGAGCCATGCAGAAGTTCCCAAAAGAGCAGAGAGGGCCAGAATTTTACTTGAGATTCTTTTTGGTTCCAACAGACCACCCCATTCAGGCTGGTCATGGAATCAGCGATTGGATGTGCTCTATAGACCTCTTTTCTCAAGACAAATGACGGGATGTGCTCCATAGTGTTGTAGGACACCTACCTCCATGCAAAGATTTCAGAGGAGTCCAGGAAGTTTCTACACTTTAGAATAGGAGCCAGTCATTTCCAATTCAGAACTCTGTATTTTGGTCTCTCCACAGCCCTCTGGGTGTTTACCACATGCATGGCAGTGGTTGCACCTCACCTATGTCTAAGAGGGATCCAATTTTTTTCCCCAAACTTTGCAGTTGGCTCTTCCTGCAGAGACCATAGAATCCTTAACAGAAACCGCAGATTATTTTTTCCAAGTCTGCTTGCCCTTGGACATGTCTTCAAACTGTCAAAAATCATAGCTTCTACTTTCTCGACAGATTTCCTTGAACAGAGGCCACCTAGACGCAAGTTCTTACCAAGTATCTCTTGCCCAGGAAATGCTACTCTCTCTTCAATGCTCTGTACAGGCCCTGTATCACCAGCAAAGTCCCTCTGTACTATTGATTTTAAGACTACTACTTCTACTGAGGCAAGTGGCAGCTGCAATTGCAATGGGCCAGTATGCCAAATACCACATGAGAATCATCCAATCAATGCTTTCCATTTAGTTGCCACAAGTGATGGATCCTTTGTTAATGATTTGCATAACTCGATCTTGCCGAACTAACTTGAATTTAGTGGCTGACTTCACCTTTCTTACAGATAGGAAAGAACATTTGTTCATTCTAGCCTTCGCAGTCATGCCCATGGAAGCATCCCACACCCAGGTGGGGGGTCGTTTTGAATGAATGGTAGTCCAAGGTTGATGGACCCTGTTAGAGGCCAACTTTCACATCAGTATTGTGGCGATGAAAGGCCCTCCTTGCATTGCAAGAATTTCAGGACCTCTTGCTTCCAGGAGCAATAATGGTACAATCAGTTTGTCATTTGTATAGTACATCACCAAACAGGAGAGAACAAAGGCTGCAGAGAAGCCACGACACTGAGGCATTGAGCGACTATGTTCTTTTTGTCTTCTGGTAGCAATGCACATTCCACGAAAATCTAGCTTGCTAGCAGACAGACTTAGCAGGTCCATCCTGTTTCCTTGAGTGGTCCCTGAAAAGGCTGCTGTGGTGGCATAGAGGGATAAAGTCCTGAATATGGCCCAGCTGACCTGGTTTCTGTTAGTGGCTCAGGTAAGTGACAAATCGTCAGGGAATGGATGAGCGTGGCCATCTCGGGTAGGAGGGTGCTCATTGATATGCTCCCTAAAGCTGTGGTATGGTCCAAAGAGGGGAGTTGCTCTCGGACGAAATCAGTGAGCATGGTGGGGGGGATGGAGTGGATAGGTCACAAACCAAAATCTCCCTGGATGGAAGCACTGATAAGCCAAGGCCCCAGGACACAACCATCACCAGCAAAAATATAGAATAAATACGGGAGATTGGGGAGTAGCTGGTAGACCCAGCATGGACATTGGGTATAGGGGGGGAAGGCCAGTAACAGTGAGGTCCAAGGGTACCAAAAAAGTGTGTTCTCTGAACCAGGTGGTAGCTCAAACATTTTTCAGTCAAGTGGGATCTGCCTTGTGCTTTTGCCCTACTTCCTCCTTAGAGGCAGTCACCCAGCAATGGTCTAGTCTGCTAGTGGGACCCCTGTTTTTTATATGCCTGTACTCTTTTACCCCTCATAACAAGTTCCTTCAAAACACTTTTATGTCTGCAAATCACAGGTGACAGTCATTCCTCCATTCTGGCAGAGATAGATTTAGTTCCCTTGCTAAGGCCTTATCTAAAGAAGCCCCTTTGGCTTCTAGATCTGTGTCTAGATCTACTCGGTCACCTCTCCAGTCAACTTCATCACTACCTCAGGTTAACTGCCTGGTTCTCAAATTTCCCTAATAGTCAGACACACTTCCTTTTCTGTGAATGTGATTCATATGCTTTCTGCATCTCAAAAGTCCACACAAAAGATCTGCAAGAGTAAATGGAAAATATTCTTTGTGTGGCTCTAGTCAAGAGATTTGACCCATATAACACCTTCATGGCAGATGTCTTGCATTTCCTGTATTCTCTCTCTCTTTGAATCAGGTTGTAGCTATTCTACCATTAAAGTGCAATTGGCTGCTGTCTCTAATTGGCATCTAGGTTTCCAAGATGATATGTTAATCTTTGCTTAAGTTGTGCAAAGCCTTCATCCTCAAGTTAAGGATCCCACTCCACTCTAGGATTTGAATTTGTTTCTGGAAGCTTTAACCAAACTACCCTTAGAACCATCTTTCCCATGGACCTGAAATTTTTGTCTTGGAAAACATTATTTCTTAAGGCTGTTAAATCAGCTAGTCAAATATAGGAACTATACACCTTGTCTGTTGCCTCTCTTTGCATGACCGTCTCTAAAGATAGGGTTTCTTGGGGATCATTCTTTAGTTTGTTTCAAGGGTGCCTTCCAAAAGTAACATTAATCAGTCCATCAATGTGCCTGTGTTGTTTCAAAACCATCCTAACAAGGGAGACTACCTATTACATACATGTGATGTCCGCAGGCATCTTAGATTCTGTTTATTTAGAACAAAACCTTTCAAAAACCATCCTCTGTTATTTGTGTCATTTGCTTCAAACAAAATGAGATTGAAAATTGGCAGACAAATTCTTCCACGATGGCGGTCTGATTGCACAATTTGCCAACTTTGTCAATAACAAGACTTTGACTTCAACACCAAACACTCATTCTACAAGGTCAGTGGCTACTTCTCTGACCTTTTTCAAAAATTTTTCCATAAATGATATTTGTGCATTTGTCACATGGTCCATTTTACGTGCCTTTCCCAGACATTATAAACTGGATATTATTTCTAGGACCAGAGCTGCATTTGGAGCTTCAGTTCCTGTCATGATTATACCAGAGATGTAAGGTAGCTTGGGATTCTGTCCAAACTGTCAGATTCAACAGACTGAAGAAATAAGATAAGTGATTTCTGTTTGTACCATAACACTGGAACCTTTTCATTGAAGTCGGTCTGATACAGTATTCCTCCCTCCATCCCCCTGCCAAATTGACACACCTTGTTATATCTGTATATTTGCTGTTGTCATCGTACATGTGGTAGCTAGCCAGCAACCGCCATCTGAGGGGAAGGTCCACAGGGGATTATGGATAAAATCTGCTGAAGACAGAGGCACCAAAGCACTGATGAGGGGCTGAATTTGATCTGAGGAGCAGCTTGGTTACCCGTCTGTTAAATTGGATGGACTTGAATGAAAAGGATCCAGTTCTATGGAAAGCACATAACTTTACATATATCAGCTTTTTTTTTTTGCCCCAAAAGGATATTGTTGACTTTACTTTTTGTAACTTGGATACGATAATAAATGTGTGAGGGGTTTGACCTAATGCTTGCGTATCTGTAGTGTTGGGCTTTTTCTAAAGTCTTGCTGTGGACAGACAGTGCAGTTTGTGGATGTTTTGGAGAGTTTGTGGGGGATGGTCCAAATAGCATTGCTTTAGTTTTTTTTTTTTTTTTTTTATATTGACTGAGATTTTGTTGTACTAACCATTTACTGAGATGTGTGTTCAAGTTTTGTCTTTTTGTGTGGGCGGGTAAGGTATCTGTTTGTTGTCTGTACACAGAGTGATTGGAATGAATTAAGAAATATTATGGGGATAACACAGATTTTTTTAGGAAATCCTTTTGATAAGGGGTGCATTGGGAGAGGATGTTGTCCTGGTTTATATATGGAAGAGTGTCCTATTTAAGAAGTCATTGAAACACCGATTTAAGTTTGCTTTGTCTGAACGCTGGAGAGGATGGATAGGTTGCTGAAGGCACCTTTTCTCCACAGCAGCAATGGGAAATCTGACTTCCTACAGCTCATCCCTATCCAATAAAGCACTGCTCTCAGCTAGCTCTTCAGCGCTTGTTGCTGCTATTAAGCGCTTTCAACAGTTTCATGTACACGCTTGAGTGATTCAGGGTTTCTAACAATTAGTTTTTGCTAAGGTAAGTGCCTTCTCTGCTTGAAATTACCCATTTTATTGATATTTATAGTTCTGCATTTTCTGATCTTCCTGTCTGAAAAATTTGTCAAAAATGTTCCCTTTATTATTCCTCTCTTATAACCTACTCCATTCTACATCAGTTGTTAAAAAAAGTATTATTTTCTTCCTATCTCTGCCTTTTTGTTCTTCTGTTTTCCAATATAGCTCTATATCGCAAGAGCTAGAGATTTGTTGTTAATGTGTGTGCTAGTTTTGCTGATTTTTGAGTCTACATTATAATGGATAAAGGCAAGGCCTCTGGTTTTAAAAAAGTAAATGTAAGCGGTGTGGTCATAAGATCCCGCCTCAAGACCTGTACAAGTTCTGTCTCATGTGTCTTAGGATCAGGCATTAAGAGCATGACTGTTTAATTTCTAAGAATTGTAGTTCTAGGACTGTTCTGGACAGAAGAAACAAGCTAGTGTTGAAATATCTTTTCAAAGAAGATACCCCAAAGAGAAGGAGAAAGCAAACTCTACCAACAAGAACAGGGTTGACTGGACAGAGAAGAGGAAAGAGAGATGATAATTGGTGGGGGAGGGGGGGTTCCAAATCTTCTGTATTAAATATGCTGTCCTTTTAGAAGGTGCATTGAGTCCCAACCTCCCCTTCTTCCCATCCAGAGATGGCTTCTTTGACAATTCCTTCATGGTCCTGCTCATCTTCTGTGGCAAGCCAACACAGGGCAAATAGAATGTCCAAGGAAAAGCGCAGGAACCTTCTCTTTGGAGCAGGAATTGACAAGATTCCTTTCATCCCCTCCCTGCAGAGGTCTGTGCAGTTGGATTGGGAAAATATGATGACTGCTTTCATGAAGGCTCATCTTCAGTTTGGTGTTCTCTTGGCCCCCCTTAGGTGTCTAGGATGGCCCAAAAAGAAACCCAAGCCTCTTTCACCTTAAACCTTTCCCTGGACCCAGTTCTGAAACTGGGAGTGTCTGAACCAGTCAGAGATCCTGTGCCAGTGTTCTTGGCAAATCTGTGTTTGACTTATTTGGTGTCAAAGCCCTCAGCACCAGTGGAGGTGTCTCATTACTGTCAACCACCACTAGGCCAAAAAAGATCAGCTCTGAAGGTTTGGTGCCGATGCTGGTCCTGACTTTTTCAGGACCATTGTCAGTGTCAACACCCTCTGCCTTTTATTCTTCAATGCTGAAGTCCACCTTGGTGGCCTTAATGTAGTCTGTGCCAATAGTCAGTGCCAGTGGTTTTCCCCATTCAGCATTGGTACCATTGCTAATCTTGCCAGTGGCTTCGGTGGAAGTTTCTGTGCAAAGATCAGCTTCAGTCTTCTAGCAGGAACAGCCACCAGCTCCACTGGAACCACCCTCATGCACCAGTGAAGCAGAGCCGTTAAGCAACTCTTCCGTCTTACCCTCATTAGACAGAGTCAGAGGCATAGGAGATGCCTTAGGTCTGAATTCTCCATAGGATAGTTTGGGTGAATCCCACCCATGTCCGCCTAGAAAAGGCTGTGCAAGAGGAAATGCACAGACTCCCCATCAGAGTCCCTGCCCTCTTCCCAGACATGAATCTTAATGAAGGGAAGGCTTCACCCCAGTCTCCTCCAGAGGACACAGAGTTTGGTTTATGTCCTGAAATGATGAGTAAGATGGGATTATGGCCCACCAATTTCACCTCCACTGAGGAAGAAATTCTTCAAGAAGCCTACATGTTCTCACTGTCAGCAGCCTAGGTTGTATCCCCACAGGACAGGCTTATAGATAGTATGTACTGTGAGGCTGAAAGGCAGCTTGATGTTGTGGGAGCAGTTCCACAGAATACTGACAGAGTGTTGTGGAACCACAGGGAGAGGCCCCACTAGAATAAGGGACCCTGTGTAGACTCTTGTCATGTTAGTGATCACCATATGCAAAGTTCCAGAAGATGCTTTGGCTGTCCATCCTCCAAGCAAGGATGACTGAATAACTGATATGAATCAAGCACTTTTTCTATCAGGGCGGTGAGTTACTTGCTGCATATAGTAAGGTTTCAGGGAGACCCAGCAGATGAAACACTGAAGCGGTTACCCTCCAATGACCTGAGAAAACAGTTGGAGAACCAGGTGGCTACTGTTAATTCCATTACTTCTGTGTCCATGCATCTTTTACACAGCTTTGCAACTAGATCTGCAGGCTTGGGTATTGCAGTGTAATGTCAGGCTTGGCTACACTTCATTACTTTTTGAGGATCACTTCAAAGCTGCCTTCATCATTAATAGAATCTCACTGTTTGGCTAGAAAGTTAAGTATAAATAGGTTCATAGGTGTTTACTAGGTTAATGATCACAAGGGCCTTTTTAGGCCTAGCCATGCATCCCAAATCTATGACAAGTTCTGATACCCTTGATAAGTTTAAGTATGGGCCTGGGAGATGAACCATTTACAGGTTACCTGTTTGCATTAGAGTCAAACCAGGGATGAATTTCCATTTTCCCATCCAATTGTCCAAGTTACACTTCAATTGGGTTAGGGAGGAACTCTGCTTCACATGGATGGGGAGCCTGTTCCATAGACTGGGTAGTCTGAGATGCATACCTATGTCTCCAGTAGGTCCTATTTATATCACAGGCAAGGTTTAAGTCTTTAGAAGGGATAATTCTGGTACGGTTTGTTTTGTGGCTATGCAGGCGGTCCATCAGAGTGAGGTCTGACAATGCCCTGTATGCCAGGCATAGATCTCCCCTCAAAAGCATGTAGAAGACAGAATACAGGGATAGGGCATTGAGGCAGTCTGCATAGGACATTAGTTGTGCCCTGTATTGAGGAACCCCTGTGGACGTTCCAGTTGTTGGATATGCCTGGTTAGTTACATAACAAAGGGGGCATTGTACTTGATGATAGGTCTGATGAAAGCCGAACACATTGGAACTGACTTCCTTGGACTTAGATGCCATACCTTTGTTTATAATTTGCACAACATAGAATGATTACCTCACCACTGTAGACATGTGATGATCAAAGGCTAGATTACTTATCTATGTGTGGTCCTAAGACCCTGATTACTGCAATGTGAGCAGGAGGGCAAGATGCTTACAGCTGTTGGGGTCAAGTCCTTCTGCCTGTCTTTGGGGATCACAGTCAGTCATTCAAAATGTCAGCTGGAACTATTCCAGTTTTACATTTACTGACTGCCAGACAGTACAAGAGCTGGCCGTATTACCCTTAGGCAGAATATTCGTGATAGTTCCAAGTAGCATTAGACATATCCCTCCACTCAAGCCCTGATGCATCATCAGTTCTCAAAGTTCTAGGCCTTATGGTGGTCACTATTGAAATGGTAGAGTATGCCAGGGTACGTATGATAGTTTAATTGGATACTAAAAGTTCACTCATGTCAAGCAAAGCAACCCAAGACAAAACCTAGAAAACTGTCATATTTGAAACAAGTCCTAGAGGACAAACCCAGAAAACCTCAGTTCAAGAAGTCTCTATTTAGGCTGTTTCAGCAGCCACTCTAACCACTGTTGGGTCATTGCTGGTGTGGAGAAACATTATTTGAAAAAGATGGTCCATGGGATGTGGATCATAGCTGAGGTCAAATTGCATATCCATGTCTGAGATGAGAGCAGTCTTCATTGTGTTGCAGGCGTTTTGAGACTTTCCCTCCCCCCTCTCAAGTTTGTGTCCATCCAGTCGCACAGCATGTCTGTGGTACTGAACATAAGCAGGGGAGAGGTCGAGCCTTCCTTCTCTACTGGCAAGCTGTGCAGGTTTAGGAGTTGGGCTATATCATCATATCACTTTCTCATAGCGATGCATATCCTAGGGACATTGTGTGATTGAGAACAGGTTGAGCTGGCAGATTTTGCTCCCATACAACTGGCCTCTGAACAAATCAGTAGCCCTAATGATATTTTATAAGTGTGAATGACCTTATTGTGATCTGTATGCTTCACCATGCAGCACCATATGCAGCAAGGTTTTCTTCATCATCCTCAAGGAGGGATATCCCCCAATAGTAGCATTCGCCCATGACTGGCTCCTCAGGCCTTTTATGATTTTTCTGTAATGCCACTCTTTCTGAGATTTCTGCGGGAAGCCAAAGATGTACTACACTATGGTCATTCTCATAATCCCATTTTGGCCACACCATATTTGCTTTCTGCTGTTTTGGCTGCATCTGAGAAGAAAACCGTATCTTCTTCTGTAGCAGTCTTAACTATTGCTGCCTCACCCTTCCTGCTAGACACACTTTGACATCCAGCCACAACAATTAACTGTTTGGTTTCTCCACTTCCAGTGATATCCAAAGACCCTATGCTTTCCACCCCAAGATATACCATTAATGACAGATTCCCAGAAAACTTAAGCCAGGAAAGATTAGAGGCAAATGGTTTGCGGTCTGTCTATGAGCAGATAAATAATGTTTTGGTCCTTTTTTAACACCATTTCCTAAATGCTGACCTTTTTGACAGAGCTTTCCATATAGGGGCCAGTGACTCCTCTATCAGAGTTTATTTGACTGCAGTTTATTCAAATCAAGCATTTATATCTGCATTGCTTACTGTACTTGTTTCCTTGTTTCACTTGAAAGAAAGTTACTGTTTGTCGTTTCTGCATTTAAGTTACCTGTAACACATTGCATTTAAGATACCTGGCACTTGCTCACTAAAGCAATTATACAAGTCAGCACTAAAAAATTAAAAGCACTACACCCTCGCAAACTCCCCTTGAGTACCTTGTTCCCCATTGGCCCTTTTTTTCATTTATAAAGGAATTCCCAATACTATTCTAGCATGTCCAAAGGTCAGTTGTCAATCTCCTCTCCGGTCCAGCTGGTGAATCTGGGAATCTTGAGGCAATGTTACAACTGCCTCATGTACACAGACAACCCTCTCCTCCTCCTCCCAACAAATTCCAACACATGAGAGATGCAACCATATAGCCATACTGGAGGCAAAGCTCCATCAACTCAGTACTGGCGAAACCAGTCAGGAGGAGAAGGAAACCACACTCACTACAATTCCAGTCTCACATAGACCTACCACGACAGCAAACCAAACACACAAAAACATACTCGGAGGCTCTAAATAAAAATCTGCCTAAGCAGCAGAGACCTCCAAAGCAGACACCCAAGCAACCGCTATCCCAAAACAAAACACGTGCAACACATAGCTCACAAAGCCAGTGTGCCGAACAGTCACAGCCCTTAAGGCTTAACAACACACCTGATACACTTGAAATAGGTGACTCTATCGTCAGGCACACTGACGTCCCACTCACCAGGCTGAACAAGGAGAAGGTCACGGTGAGCTGCCTGTTGGGCGCTAGGATCTGCCACATAACACAAGCACTCAGGTCACTCCAAGGCAAGTACAAATATGACTCCGTCATTGTCCATGCTGGTGTGAATGACCTGAGACGTATCTCCCTGGACTACATGAAAAGAGACATAGAGGAGCTCTCTGAGCATGTAGCCCAGGCTGGTATGACCCTGACCTTCAGCAGCATCTTACCCTCACCAAGAATAATGCCATAATATGAAGACAAGATGATCAATTTCAGCAATTGGCTTAAGTATTGGTATTATTCAAAGAGGATCCAATGCCTGTCAGCCTGGGATGACATGCTCGACAAGCCACGATGCTTCGCTACGGACGGCTTGCACCTGTCACCCCTGGGCTTTTGATTATTGGCAAAGGCTCTTGCTACCCCCATAGTGCCTTTTTTAGGCAAGGCTCAAAAGACAAACCCATCTCCATAGGTATCACAAGGGATAAGAAACTAAGAGTAATGCTACTCAACGCCAGAAGTCTAAACCTCAAGATGCATGCATTTGAAACTCTCCTTAGCATGGAGAACATCGATATCTGTGCAGTAACAGAAACTTGGTTCAAGGCTCCCGAGAGCACCCCAGCACTACCAGGTTATACCTCATACCATGCTTTTCGGCCCCAAAACTTGGACCAAACCACAAAAGGAGGGGGAGTATCAATATTCGTCAAAGATACCCACACCTCCAGGTTGGTGGCACAGCACGAAGCATCAGAGACTATCCATGTGCAACTAACAGTGGGTAAAACTGCCTTCCAGTTTATAGCCTGCTACAGACCACCCTCCCAAACCCAGGAACACCACTCGGCCTTCCTGAGAACACTGGAAAATATGAAGGTCTCTCCAAACACCATTATATTGGGCAACTTCAACTACCCAAACATAGACTGGGAGCATAACTCTAGCTCCAACACCCTATGCCAAAGGTTCCTACAATTTATAAACTCAAATGCTATGGAACAACTTGTTACCACTCCCACAAGAGGGGAAAACATACTTGACCTGATCATCACCAACATGGGGACTCTATGCTCCAGACCAGAAGTGTATCCCTCACTGGTAAGATCAGACCATAAACTAATCTCACTGGATATTCACATCCCGACTCCACCCCCTACCCTGAAAACCACAGTGAAAAACTTCTCTAAAGCAAATTTCACACTCCTCAAAACCGAGGTGGAATCCTTCAAAGCCCCTGGGCTTGTGGAAAATACGGCCCAGACCGCAGAATCCTTTATAAACGCATTCTATGAACACCTTCAGGAATGCAAGGATCATGCAATCCCAAATAAAACCAAGACACAATCCTCCAAAGGCAGACGTCCTGTCTGGTGGACCCCAGCCATAAACAAACTATAC
The DNA here is from genome assembly GCF_019279795.1 of Protopterus annectens. Taxonomy (NCBI): domain Eukaryota; kingdom Metazoa; phylum Chordata; order Ceratodontiformes; family Protopteridae; genus Protopterus; species Protopterus annectens. The sequence continues at coordinate 68,871,065 of NC_056745.1, forward strand.
AATAGAAGGAGGAAGCTACTACATGATAGAGCAAAATCCCAAAAAGGGAAGGCATCTCTGATCAGTATTAGCAAAAAACTATGGGCACTCATAAAATCGTCTAAGGCCAGCTTCGAGAGAAAAATTACACAGGACACTAAGGATAATCACAAGGCTTTCTTTAGTTATGTTAGGAACCTGGGTGGGAATTCCCAGATATGCTCAGAATTAGTCCAAAATGACAAAAAATACACCGAACCCACAGACATTGCCAACATCCTAGCTGACAGGTTCAGCGCAAAGTTCTCCCCCCCCCCCCACCAAAAGGGCAAATATCTATCCCAGCAGAGTGCTGCCCCCCTGACATCTCAGATGCAAGCAAAGAACACAACATCAGTCGGACCAGACGGTGTCCCTGGCTGCGTCCTACATGAACTCCAAGAAGAGCTAAACCCAAACATAAAACTACTGTTCAGTCTCAGCCTTACTACAGGATATGTACCCAAAGAGTGGCATACAGCAACAGTGGTCCCTCTCCACAAAGGTGGTGCCTCAACGGATCCTGGAAACTATCGCCCCATAAGCCTGACTAGCTTGGTCTGCAAAGCTATGGAAGGATCATCATGGACCTCATAAATAAAGATATTGGGGACCTACAGACACTGGATCCTACCCAGTTCGGCTTTGTTAAGGGCAGATCCTGCCTCTTAAACCTGGTTGATTTCTTTGAAACAGTCACCAAGGCCATTGACGAGGGGAAGGTGGTCCACACAGCCTTCCTGGACCTTGCAAAAGCCTTCGATACAATACCCCACTCGAGCATTATAGATAAGCTCACCAGCTTAAATATAAACCCCTGTGTCACTAGATGGGTTGCAAACTGGCTCAATGACAGAACCCACATAGTTAGAATTGCTGGAGCTATGTCAGACTCCAAACCAGTTACAAGTGCCATCCCACAAGGCTCAGTCCTGGGACCTCTCTTGTTCGGTATATATTTCTCGGAGGTACAGGCCAACACAGAAGGACTGTGGCTGACCAAGTTCGCAGATGACTGCAAACTGGGCACCATAATCGGCTCTCCAGCCGACACAAGCATCCTCCAAAAGGGCCTCGTAGAAACAGACAACTGGTGCCAGAGCCATGGCCTCAAGCTAAACGCCAAAACGTGTATAGTCATCCCCTTTGACAAAAACAAAGTGCCCACAAATTACCACATAGGTGGTAATCCATTAAGTACAGAAGAAGTAATTAGGGACCTGGGGACCCAAGTTGATAGCAATCTCTCATTTGACAACCACGTGGCCAAAGTGGTTAGAAAAACATTTTATATAGCCCACCTAATCATGAAGGGATTCACATCTAGATCAGGGGAGGTCATCGTGCCTCTTTACTCATCCCTCATCATGCCCATAATTGAGTACAATGCCCCTTTTGGGATGTACCTCACCAGACACCTGCAGCAACTGGAAACACCCCAAAAGTACCTCACCAAGAGGATCAAAGGGCTCAAACAGATGCCATATGCTGCCCGGTTAAAGAAACTCCAGCTCTACTCAGTGGCATACCGCCTGCTCAGAGGCGATCTGTGCCTGACGTATAAAGCCATGTCCAACCCGGAATTAATGGACATGCTGCACCTCAGAAAATCCAAAGCTACGCGCTCGAGAGACTTGAACCTCAACACTGAAATAAATAGGACATGCTGGAGGGACAGATTCATAACCCAGAGGCTCCCTTCACTCTGGAATAAAATCCCAGTCCAGGTTAGGTAGAGCCCCTCATTGACTCTCTTCAAGAGGAATCTTGATGAGTGGATGGGCGATCGTAGGTTTACCCCAGGTATCACTTCTGTGTCACTGTTAGACAGAGGCACAGTATACTAACCTCGAAAAAGGGCCTAGCAAAATTAATTTAAAATGGGTGGCGAAAGCCAAGCACACTCTGGCTAGGCTTATAAATGCTCTAGGGCAAATAGCCTAGTATGAACCTTTGTAAACACACACACTCCTGTGGAAGGTTGGTACAGGTTCTCCAGCTATGTCCCCTTTTCTTCAGACCATAACGTAGAAATCACTGCCACCAACCACTATTATCAGCTACTATAAAGCCCTTCCCAAAGGGTGACCAATTTCACTGTGTAATATTACTGTTATCCAAATAGTACGTGTGAGGAACAGCAAGACTATTGGAGTGGCTTGGATAGCATCACCAAATACATGCAAGTACTCTCTAAGAGCTTAAATTATCTCTACACAAAACAGCCACAGTTGAAAGGTTTAAAAATATTGATTATACAATGCGATCTCAGCAGACATAAAAAATGTGTATGCTAATTTTCCAATCCAACCAGCGTGCACATTGTAAATCCAAAGCAACTAACGAAAAAGTCCAGCCACTAACGTATCATGCAGCGGCTACTGCAAAACATGTAAACAGTACAGTAAACACACCAAAGCATCACGCAAGCAGCTCTAAATCCATCAGGGAAACTGTAAACATCTTAATAAATATAAGGCAAAGCTACACAAGGAAAAGCGGAACTATTCACAATAGTCTGTCTTCACTAAACACCACATAGTTTCCTATCAAGAGGTCTTGCAAATGTCAACATATTTGCAGACTGTAAAATATTATTTACATGTAAAATATAAATAAAAAAAACATACCCTCAAATGTCCATAACTTACACTTTTTTGGCTCTCTCATTGTCGACCTGTAGTAAAATTGCTAACTTTAGCAGGAAAGGTAACTTACAATAATACACAGTAACCAAAATTAAACTTGTAGATTTTTTTACTTAAAAAATGTATGTTGATTAACATTATAAAATGTGATCTCGTCAAAGACAAGAAACCTGCACACTGATTGGCCAATGCAAGCAGCCTTCACATTGTAAATCCAAAGTAAGTGACTAAGAAGTCTGGCAGCTAAGGTATCATACAGTGCCGACTGCAAATGAAGTAAACAGTACACAAAATACCTTAGTAGCACTCCAAGACACACAAAACCATTCTACAACACCAAACCTTATTTTATCATTTAAAAAGAAAAATAATGAGCACCGTAAAAAAGTATTGTAAAACGCCTGACACACATCCCCTGCTTCCTAACCTACTGTACTCTTAAAAAGCAACGTAAATCCTACAGAAACACCTTACCAGCAACCACAATACACGTAGCAAGCCTTCTACTACTAGAAACTGTATTTTACAATTAAAACAAACACTGAACACCCCGCTCTCCTGTTTGACTACATCCCAACACCAAGGCATACCAAAACCTTTACAAAGTATATTTACTTAAATAATTGTTTCCTGACAACTCTTGAAAAATTAATCACTTGTATTTAAATAAAAAGTCAAATAAAATAAACATAAACTAAAAGTGTGGACTATTTTATCTCAAAGAGCAAGAATACAAAGTAAAGCAAACAAAAACCTAAATAACAGCAACACAAACATAACACAACAAAACAAACACCATTGTATAATAGAAATAACCCACGGCTGGGTGTGGGTAATGCTGGATTTACCCACAGTTGGCGTGGTTTGGTCACGAGGGCGAATGGGTAAATCCAGCTTTACCCACACCCAGCCGTGGGTTATTGCTATAATAATTAATAAAAGCACAAGACAAATCTCATCAATTCAACACAGTGCTAATCAAGAGTTCAGAAATCACAGGGACTTTAAAACAATATTGTAGGATAGTCTGACATAAATATAGAAAACAGCTAGACTAATCTGGCTAAATTCCTATTGAACTCTAAGAGAAACTATGTCCTATACTTACAAGGCAAAGTGCTGGTGAGTTGTCTGCTTCAGACAAAATTCAAAATGCTCCCTCTTTCTCTTGAGAAAGTCTTAAATTGATAACACCCAGTACTGCTAAGTCATTTTACACTACATCATTTTTATCACTTCTCCTTTAGTTCCGTAGCTAACAGAAACTCAAAATTTACATTTCTTGTAAGCTGCACCTGGCCAGGAAGCCACAGCAATAAAATACACTTTTACATGTAAAGTCTAGTAATTATCTCTGTCTTAATAACAATAGAAATAATTTGCTAGCACAGACATCCTATCTTCGAGCTTGAGATCAAACACAGTTGTAATTCTTTACTTAAGAGCTTTCTTCCAACAGGGCGCACTGTTATGACACTTTTGAAGTTCAGCATATAACAGTTTTCTTATATTTGTAAAAACAAGCCTATGGATTACATTAATATTTACAGTGACTTAGAATTATCTACAAAATTCTCTCTAGCTAGGCTGGCAGCCTTCACATTACCTACCATTTTATTTCTAAACTCTTCCAGCAAAGTTACTGTAGACTGCACTGCTTGGATGTGCACAGGCAGTTCTTGTTCTACTTGCAAACAACATAGGAATTGAAAAGACACCCAGTTGTCTCTCTCATTTTCCAAACTGTGGAAGGGCCAGAAAGCAGCAAAACTGTCATTATCCAAATGTTTATCTGTCTGCATCATTTTTGGTATTCATCTAAAAGCAGGTTTCTAACTTCCAAACCTTGAGCACACACAGTCAGGGCTCACGCTACCTCAGTCGTTTTCCTCAGAAACCTGCCTTTGAATGAAGTGTGTGCAGCTGTGATTTTTGCCTGCTTTATGACTATTTGCTAAACTTTATAGTCTGGATGCTTTATCTCAGTGTAAAGCCTCCTTTGGGCTTTCCATTTTCAAAAGTCTGTTGTCCTAATTCCACCTTAGGCTTACTGGGAATTCTGTCTGTCCATTTCATTGCAAGGATAGGGTTAATTTAAGTTCATAAGTAACATCTTTTACCAGAACATTAGATTTTATTGTTCTTTGTACACTGGAAACACCCCTCCCACCTCTCCCCCCTCCAAACTGCCCTATCTGGAGGAACCTAACAGAGCACCAGAAGCCTAAACTTGGCTGCTGGTTGCTAAACTGTCCCTATCCAAAGGAGCTGTTTTCCCTTCCTTTGACTATCCTTTTAATAGTATGATTGCTTTACTCGTTGTGCAGAGCTAGCTGAGAGCAGTGCATTGTGGGACAGAGGAGGGGCTAGTGCTAGTCAGAGTTCCTGTTACCATGGAGGAAATTCTCCTTCAGCAGTCAGTGCATCTGGTCTAGTGTATGGACAGAGACCAACTAAGTCTAATGTTCAGGTAATTACATAATTCACTTTTTTTTTTGCCCAAGAGCTTATCCCACCAGAGATGAGGGCATATAGCAAGAAGAGGATTATTGCTCATACTGGAAGCTTTTGTAAGGTCAATAAAAATAGACACAAAATCTGGCCTTTATTCATGTTTTTGTCATCTCTTGGTGTATAGAAGGTGGTCATTGTCATTCTGCCTGACCAGGTGTGTCAGTGATATGAGAAAATCCTTCATGTTTTAATGTGTTGAAACAGTTGTAAATTAACTTTTCCAATATTTCCCATAAGGTGGAGAGACTTGAGATGGACTTTAAGTCATTTGCAGTGGAGGGGTAGAATTTTTGGTAAGTGGCTTAACCTTGGCTGTTTCCCATTGAGAGAGCAGAGTACTTTTGTTAAGACATAGGATGTTTCAGAGGTTGAACATTGTGGCCTTTCCAAAGTAAAGTAAACCAGGGTATCACCTTTTTGGGAGGCACTTCATGGGGAATCTTACCTAGCAGATTGTCTTTGTCCTTTAAAGTCTTGAATAGGCTAGACTTGTATTTGGTTAAAGCTTTAAACATGGCCCATATACGTTTTCTTTAAGTTACACGCATCTGTGTATATAGTGAATATTTGTCTTGTAAGATTGCTATAAAGAGTAATATATTGTTACTTGTCATTACTTACATTTTACATTATTCATTTTTTATATCTTTATATTTAGTTTTGTTTTTAAGGAGCCGCATGACTCAAACAGTTAAACCGGCTTAGTTATAAGTTTTAACGACCCAGACTTAATGTGATTTTAGAGTGTCTACACCTTGTGGCAAGCAAGGGTTAACAATTTTGGTGGGTAAATTAACTTAGTAGTAATTGGGCCATTATGAGCATGTGACCTCATTTTTAAATAAAAAGGTGATATTCAACTTTCTGGTTTTAGCTGAAGAAGTCTCACAAATGTGAGAGACAAAACGCTTAATAAAACTGTTTTTTGAGTGTACCTAGTTGTTTCAGTGGAGTTTTATATTTTGAATCGATTGCTGGAATTCTGCACTTTGTTGGTTACATGTGACATCTTTGCAAGAGGGGAGCATAGGTTCTATCATGACTAAATACTTTTAGGCTAGGTAAAACCTATGGGTGTAGCTGTCTGTTTGGGACAACTGCCCCTAAATGGAGACAAGACATAACTTCCCTTTTTGGAGTGTGTATAGATTTGCATGTTTGCTGTGAGCAAAAGGGATTTAACACGTATTTAATCTTTTGTTTCTTTAGTGTTTTGTATTGAATTAAAACATCTGGAGAAATGTGACATGGATTACAAAAGGACATGAGAAACAGCAGCTCTATATGCAATCAACCTACCAAGCATTAATGTGTGCATGTAATTTGCAAGTTGGAGCATATTTTTAAAAGAACTGTTATCCTATAGAGGCATTAGACATATTTCAGAAATTCTACAACAGTTTGTGTAAAGCAGAGGAATAGGGGAACCAAAAAAGACTCAGATGTAACTATTTATGGAAGACTTACTTCTGCCAAGGTTAGATGAAGATGACATTCAGGAATTAACTACTAAGATAGGAATGGATGAGATAAAAGGGTGATGTATAATCAGTTAACAGGGAAGTTTCCTAGAACAGATGGCATTCATGTGGACGTTTGGAAGCTAGAGAGGAAGAAAGTGATAAAAGTCAGGTTTTGCTTTAGTAATATTTTAAAAGGAGGGGGACAGTATTAGCATCTTAAAAGAAAGCTGTGCTGGCTGTAGTACTCAAAAGAGGGTAAAGACTCCTCAAGCCCAGCTTCTTATAGACTGGTTAAATTGTAAACCATGGTTATAAAGTGTTTGTATTCAATAAGAGAATGAGAAGTGTTGCCAAAATTGAAAGATACTGATCAGTTTCGTTTTGTGGATAAAACAGTGATGATCTACTGGGGAGCAGAGTTTAAGAAAACATCACTGTTGTTTGAGGGTATTGATGCAGAAAGGGTATTCAGGACAGTCAGTCATGATTTTTTATGAGTAGGTCAATGATAGCATTTGTGTTCCCTGACAGAATAAGTTTATTTAGGAGGATATATGAAGGGTCAAGGGGGCAATAATTAAGATGGGAGAGTTCCTCTCAGACAAGCCATATTTCAGCTGAGGAAACCGCTAAGGATTTGACCCATTTCTGCTGTTTGCTTTATGCTTAGAATGATTGGCAAGGAAATTAAGTGACTCACAAATTCAAGATATAGATGCTTTGGTAATCAAGAAAAGGCAGCCATATTTGCAGATATTAATTTGTACATGATAAATCCAGAAAAGGGCATTACAGTGCTGTCAAACATTTGAGACCGCTTCACGTCTTTTTTTAGGATATAAAATAAATGGAGAAAACGAATACTTTAGCAGTAAAGTATGTACCCACACATGAATTGGTTCAGCAATTGTCAAATATCTGGGGACATGGAAAGATGAATAATTTTGTTATATGGATTTAAAAGGGTTCTGCTGATTAATGGATATGGTTAGTAAAATACAAGCAGTAAAACGTATGCAAATAATACTGATCACTGCTGCAGTAGCCTTCGCTATATGGGTTATATCCTGTAAAGACTATAACAGACAGCCAGCTTTCAAAGCTTCAGGACACCTTCCATGCACCCAGATTGTCAAGCAGCTCAAGCTGAGCTGACTAAAAGACAGTTTGGGTGCTAAGCCATTCAGAGCTTTACTGCTATAGAACAGTACGCTCCTCCTGAGGCTTTTGAGGATCGATTGTTGGCTTGTGCTGATTTGCTGGACAGATAAGTTGCCTTTGTTTATTAATACTTTCTTTTTAGGAAAGTTGTTTTAAAGTTAGTAGTCTGTGCTTTAATGGACTGTCATGAGACTGTGTTGTAGTCTTAAATGAGATCACTCTTTTTATTTTTTTCTCCTGTCAGTTCAAATTTGTTTAAAGCATTTAAAAAGCTTTTTGGGATAGCCAAGTGTTTTAAAATGCTTTTTACTGTTTTGTGTGAAAAAAATGACTTTTAAAGACTTTTTAATTGGCTTTTGCTGCTTATTTCCTCAGGAAAGAGGCACCATTTTTGACTTGACCATGGAACAAACTGTCGGTCCTTCTTCCAGCCAAGACGGCCTTTGTCACCACAGCAGGCTAGCAATTTGTCTCCACCGCAAGTTGGTGACTCTGATGTTGGCCATTTGTTGTACCTCAGACTAACTCAGTCTTTTACACTGGATCTCTCTGGTGTAGCACCTACAGCAACTATGGACTGATGGTTAACCATGTCCTCTGCAGCAGTTGGGGCCACCTCAGTGGCAAAGTAGAGCCACTCTTGTTGGTCTTGGGAGTGGGAACAGTAAAGACTTCCCTATTTTTTTAGAATGTTGAGCCTATCCCTGGGGAGAAGATGCTGCTGCCATTTATAACACTGTTGGCAGCATTTTTACTGTCAAAAAGAAATGGAAAATTTAACCTGTATGTACTTCTCTTCAAATTTCCTTAAACATGAGTAATTTCTGGGTATGGCTCAGGGTTTTTTTTCCAGGATTTTGATCAATCTTATTTTATTGCTTTCTGGTAAGAGAGAGAATGAATGATACCTTTTTTCCTGAAAGATGTTCAAGATTCTGAATCTGAACAGGAAGAAGAAGGGAGAAATAGTCTGTTTTCTAATTCAGATTCAGAGATCATCTCAGTTTCTTATTCTCCCTTTGGCACTCCTCTCTTTTTAAGACTCCCTTAGAAAATTTTCTGAGCTGTTACAGAAAGAATTTGTTTAACTTTCACCAATTCCACCAGTTCTTTCAGCTTTGGGGAACATCTCTCTCTCGGACTGTAATTTTCCTTAGTCAGCCTGCTGCCCCTAAAAAGGCAGAAAGAATATATCTAGTTCTTCTGACTTTTTTTTTTTTTTTTTTTTTTACACCCTTCCCAAACCTGACCAAGCAGCTATAGCTTTAGTTAATCCTACTGTTGCTAAAACGTTGGGTAATATCTGTCCTACTCTTTCTGATAAGGATTTGAAGAATAGTGATGGGTGCAAGAAAGTAGTGTACGCTTCTGTGACTTTGAGTTTCAGAATTTTGAATTGTCTGGCTCAGATGTTGATGTTTATTCTGACTAAATGTGCAAGTATGACAAACGTTTGGTCTGCAGTTTCCTTTTGTGGAGAAGAATGTGCTTTAAATTATTTAGTTTCTTCTATTGTACTATAGTTATTGCTCTCTGTCTGCAGTGTATGTATGACTCTGTTAGCAATTCTTCCAGAGTTATGGGCCCCTAGTTCTGTTTGAGGAGCTTTGCCTGGCTGCATTGTCAGAATCTTCCACGAGGATGTGAATAATGAGAATTTGTTTTCTCTTTTGGATAGCAATTCTGATCAAAAAGTGAGATGAAAGGATAAATTAAATCAGGGAATCTCTTTAAGATTTTTTGTCCTTTTTTAAACTTTCTAAGGGATTCTCTAATTCCTCATCCAGTTTTGGCATATTGGAAGGGGTGTTTCAAAAATAATTCAGGAACCCCCAAACCCAAGGGCAGGTTTACTAGCCAGTTTGACTATTTAACTCTTTACATTTGAGTAACGCTTGCAGGTGTTTATGCAGTTGCATTCTACTGACACCTCTAGACATCAAATATTGCTTGTTCATATGTGCATTAATTCCAAAACAATGATACATTCATTCTATTAAAAGATTTTGTCTTAAAGCTTATACATTGGCAATTACAACTGTATTAGTATTGTCATAAATTTCATGTGTTTCTTAATGTTTTCTCTAACAAGTAGCTCAGACAGAACTGATTAGCCTCATATGAAAGCTATCAGCTGGGTGAACAAAATTCTGATGACAGTTTGTGTGTAACTTTAGTTGCTGAGATATTGTAAGTTGTTGACAAAATATTACGAACTTAATAGTGTGTTTACTGTAACTTATAAAATCCAGTTTAAGACTTAGAATGTAAAGAAAACTACTACTGTAAAATATTTTGTGCTTTAGAGTTTGCCATTTACACTTTTTTAGTAACTCCTATGGTTCCAGAGATGTGAACATTAGTTTGAAATGTGGGGACATATTTTGATCCTAGCAAAATGCTTAGGCTCCGTCAATTGGAAGATACAGTGCAAACTTCCAGAGCTCCATTGGAGAAACTTTGATGTTATGTTGTCCTATCTTGCCATAATTCTTGCTGGTTGGGTACGGAGCGGATTCTCTGCTTCGACTCAACCGAATACTAAAGCTTGAGAGCTTCCACTGGCTCGAGGCTGACCACTATCCCATGATGCTCTAGGTTACATCCCCAGATCTCGTTTGCCACTCGAGCGATTGAGAAGTGTTCTGGCTCGTTGGCTAAATATTGTTTTTTCTTATCTATATTACTGTTAATGGTATTATTTATTTCTATTTTCCATAGATTTCTTTTTGTGCGTTAATTGAATCCCCTTTTTTCTCCTGTGGTAACCCCTTCCCTTGTAAGATAGATCTGTTTAACGTTGAGGGGTCTCAGCGGCCCGTTTAAGCTAGAGGACCGCTCCCCTTTTTCTGTGAGTCTTCCGTGTGTCGTCTGTGTGGTTGTTTCTGGAATCCATTTAAGTTAGAGGATTCTTGTCCCAGTTTTCAAGTTTCTTTCCGTCTCTCTATTGCCAAGAATCCATTTAAGTTAGAGATTTCTTGTCATTTGATTTAACCAAAAAAAAAAAAAAAGAATGATTTCCTTTGTTTTACTGTGTTGTCTTTTGGTAGTGGTGTGTTTACTAGTCGTAGTGTTAGGCGGATATTCCTTTGGCTGCTCTCTTCTGTTGGTTGTTAATTGTTATTTCTAGCATCATGTCTAAAGACAAAGAACCCAAAGAACATTAGCAGTCTGGGTTCAAAAAGTGCGATCATTGCATACAAAAGATGTCACTTACGGATGGTCACTTGTGTTGCGTGTACTGCCTCAATACCATCCATTTACAGGACCCCTGTACCATTTGTCATGGTTTCAGCAGCAGGGTGCTCCATGAACGTAAAAAAATTGATGGCAAGGGGTTTGTTGAAAGGGCTTTTTCAAGAAGCTTTAGAAACTTCTCAGAGCTCCAAATCTTTTTCCCCTTCGACCCATTCAAAATCGACCAAGAGACCTGCTACAACGGCTCCAGTTTCAGAGCGACATAATAAAATTATAGCATCGGAACCAAGGGCTCTGCTCTGAGAGACCTGAATCTTCAGCTCCAGTAGTGTCCACAGAGCCGACACCGTCATCAAGCAGGAGACTGTCTCCTATACTGGAGCCGATCTCTCCAACTCTGAGATCGCCTAGTTTGGAAAGGGGCAGATCTCCTTTGTCCACCCGTTCTTCCATGAGTTTATCTGATGAAGATGTAGAGCGGGTGCTGAAGAGATTACTTCGAACACCGGCCCTGGCAAAAATTTTGTCTTTTCCAGACCCAAAGGAAAAGGAGCTATCTGTCCGATGACTTCTGCATCGATTACTCTTCCGATCACCCTGGAGTCTTCGGAGCCAGAGAGCTTGGATCCGATAGCAGAACCATCGGCACTGAGACCCCTTTTGGAATCTTTGGTTCCAACATCTGCCTTGACTTCCTTGGCTCCGTCCAATGTTGAGGAGTCTAGGAGCTGATGCTCGCTAGTTGGGACTGGGGGGGGGGGGGTCTGCCAACTATACCGCTCGGCTCCTTAGCTAGATTGAGCTTGGCTCCTACATAAGTTTCGGTGCCACCCGCTCTGCCTCGGAGCCATCCTTCAGTCTATTTGGAGTGAAGGGTCTCTTCGGAGCAGGGCGAGGGGGCCTTTGAACCGATGGAGAGAGTGCTGTCCCCTCAGAAGGCTCCACTCTCGGGCCCAGTTTCTCTTCCCTCCCAGGTGCCAGTGTTGATCTCATCACCTCCTCCCCCTAAGCTTAGAGACCTGGAGCCTCAGGAGGCCCCTGCAGGTGGCATTGTCTCTTCCGAAACTTCACCAGAGTATCCCTCTGAGGAAGTCCCTCGGAAGAGACTGTGCAAGAGGAAGCATATAGACTCCCCTGAGTCTATCACTTCTTCTGATACCGATTTGGATGAGTCAGAAGGTTCCCTGTGGTCCCAGTGGGAGGATGTCTTTTGCAGACATCCTTGAGATCTTGAGATCCTGAAACAGGGGTGGCTGGCAGCCCACCAAACCTTCAGAGGATGAATCGGTATATCTGGAGGCTTTTGGGTCTCACCCTTCCACCTTCTGGTTGACTCCCCCTTATGACCAGCTATTGGCAGTTATCTCTCTTAAAGCATGGACTTCCCCAGATACGGTGGAGCCAGTTCCGAGGAGGCCCAACAAATTCATCATGGCCCCTATTGATAAAGAATTTTTGACAAAAGGAGTTCCTGTAGATGTGATGGTGGTGGCGGTGGCCACTAAGAAGGAATTATCTGAGACCTCCTCATCTGTTCAGCCTCCCAATAAAGATTCCTGGACTATGGACAGATATGGAAAGCGTGCCTTCTCTTCAGCGGCCTTTACCCTACGGTTGCTGAACTATCTAACTCACTTCACAAGACTGCAAAGGGATCTTCTCAAGGAGCTAGGAGAGACTCTTCAGGGTTCTGTAGCTTTGGGGTCTGCTGATAATTATCTCACAGTTCTCCACCCTCAATTCCATTGTAAACTCCTCCATGCCATTGATTTCATATGCAGCCGATGGAGCGAGCAAGGCAGCAGCTGCAGGAATTTCTCTGCGGAGACCATCCTGGTTGTGTCTGTGCAACTTTGCCGAACCCTTCAAGTCTTCCTTCACCAACGCCCCTTTTGATGGTTTAGCCCTTTTTGGACCAAAGGTGAAAGCGACCTTGACCAGGTGTGAGCAGGAAGGAAAAACCTTGTCTGCCGTCGGAGTCTGTTTTTCTGCCCCATCTAGACCTTATCCCAAAGGTCAGAAAGGTGGGAAGATGTGGTTCCGCAAGTTCCATAAAGGTTTTTCTGGCACACGTGGTGATACCTCCCCCAGAGACAGTGGGAGAGTTAATAATGGAAGACATCGTCCTCGTGGCAGAGGGGGTCTGCAACACCAGGGTGACAGGGATACTTTCTCTGGTAGGCCCTTCCAGCCCTCCTGAAAGGAGGCCTGTCTGCTCTTCTCTGGAGGCAGTCAGGGGACGCTTGTCAGTGTACCCAGACGCCTGGCAAAAAAATTCTAAAGACAAATGGGTACAGACAACCATATTCAGAGGTTATTACATTCCCTTTTCCACCTCCCCTCTCATAAGCATATCCTTACCAGACGTTCCACCCGGTCAAAGGGATTATGCAACACAAGAAATACTCATGTTGCTAAGGAAAAGAATCGTCCAAGAAGTCCCCACAGGCCAAATTGGATCCGGAACTTACTCGAGGTTCTTTTTAGTTCCAAAAAAAAGGGGTACTGGAGACCCATTCTGGATCTCGGCAAACTAAACAAAACAGTCAAGAAATCAAAGTTCCGGATGGTGACCTTGCAGTCAATATTTCCATTTATAGGGAAAGATGATTGGATGTGCTCAATAGATCTCCAGGATGCATATTTCCACATAAAAATGGACAAAGTGGCTCAGGATGTTTCTACGCTTTTGTCTGGGAGCCAGTCATTACCAATTTTGAGCCCTGCCCTTTGGTCTCACTACAGCCCCCCGGGTGTTCACCAAATGCATGGCAGTGGTCACGGCTCACTTGAGACGTCAGGGATTCCATGTGTTTCCATACCTAGATGACTGGCTCCTGACCTCCTCCACCAAGCATGTACTTCTGCAGACCAGGGATAAAACTATTCTGCTCTGCGCCAGGCTAGGCATTACAATAAACTTAAAAAAAAAAACTGCCTTCTCACCGTCGTAACATATTACTTTCTTGGGTGCAAATCTAGATTCAAAAACCATGGTGGCAAAGCTTACTCCCAACAGAATTCAGTCCATTCATCGACGAGTCAAAACATTAATATCAAAATGAAGGGTTCAAGCCAGGGATGTATTGCAAGTTCTAGGTACGATGGCAGCTAGCACGACTACACATGTGAATCCTTCAATGGCTTCTTTTTACCCAGAGGTCTATGCAAAATCTACCACTTTCACACCAGGTAATAATTACGGACTCATGCAAGAAAGATCTGGTCTGGCAGTTGCAGACAAAACAGTTGTATTTAGGCCGTCCCTTTATTTTTCTGGAATCAACTGCAGTTTTGACCATGGACGCTTCCCAGATCATGTGGGTGGGCATTATCTGGGAATGACGGCCCAAGGCCTATGGCAAGAACACGAGAGCCGTTTGCATATAAATGTTCTAGAGATGAGAGCGGTGCTCTACACGTTGCAGGCCTTAAAGGACTGTCTTCCAACTGGAACAGTTGCAATCCAAACAGGCAATATGTCAGTAGTATGGTATATAAACAAGCAAGGAGGAACCAAATCATACCCCTATGTTGAGAGGCACAATGAGTATGACAATGTGCAGTCGCTTCTCAATGTTTTCTGATAGCAACGCACATCCCGGGGAAATACAACGTGATAGCGGACAAGCTCAGCAGAGCTATCTTGTTGCCTCACGAGTGGTCCCTAAAGTTAGAAATTGCGGAAAAGATCTTCCGAAAATGAGGCCAGCCTTGCTGTGACCTCTTTGGCACGGCCATGAATGCCAAATACAGCAGCTATTTTGCCCTAATTCCCCCTCTGGGGAAGTCACCAAGGGATGCACTAGTTCACGATTGGCTCCTGGGACTTCTCTATGCCTTTCTTCCTTTTCCCGTAATCCCCAAAGTACTACAGAAAGCTAATATGTTGAAAAGCACAATGATTCTCATTGCTCCCTACTGGCAGCGTCAGGTGTGGTTCACCTTCCTTTGGACCCATTTGCTAGAGGAACCGTAGATCCCTGGACCCAGTTCTAGATCTGTTAACCCACCCATGAGGAATATTCCATCCTTCCATCCAGACCCTCAAGTTGACAGCATGGCTGCTCCAATTCCACGATTAGCCAGGTGTTACAATTTTCCCCCTGCAGTGAAGCATATCATAGTTTCATTACACAAGCCGTCTACGAGAAAGACATATGCTAGTAAATGGAAAAGATTTTCTTACTGGGCTGTTAAACAGGATCTAGAACTTTTTACAGCCCCTATTCCAGCAGTTCTAGACTTCCTTTCCGAACTTTTTCATGAAGGCGCAGCAGCGGCTACTGTCAGAGTCCAACTAGCAGCAATTTCTAACTTTCATATTGGAGAAATGGGAATGCCTATTATGCCTCACAGATTATGTAGTGCTTTCCTCAAGGGTATTTTCTTGCTCAGACCCCCGATCAGAGAACCCCCACCTCCTTGGGATCTTAATTTTGTGCTTGCTGCCTTCGTTTTGCCTCCATTTGAACCTGTATCAACTTGTGATTTAAAATTCCTGTCATGGAAAACACTGTTTTTGGTAGCCATTACCTCTGCCAGACGGGTGTCGGAATTACAAGCTCCATCAGTTCACCCTCCTTACATAATTTTTTCATAAAGACAGGGTGTCATTAAGAACTAATCCTTTGTTCCTACCCAAAATCTGTTCAGAAAACAATCTAAAGCAATCAATTGAATTGCCTTTATTCTTTCCAAGTTATACTGACAAGGCAGAATGTATACACATCAGTTAGATTTACACAGACATTTGCGCTTCTGTTTACGTAGGACCAAGCCTTTTAGAAAATCTGATCAAATGTTTGTCCTTTTCAGCCAAAAGGAAAGGGTTATCAGTTTCTGAAGTAACTTTGTCAAAATGGCTTACAGATTGCATATCCTTTTCTTACAGTAAGAAAACAGACGACTTAAAAAGATATTCCACCTGAGCAGTTGGTGCATCCTCTGCTTTCCAAGCTAGGCTCCCCATGGATTCTATTTGTGCAGCAGCTACATGGGCGAGACCTCATACCTTTATTACACATTACAAAGTTGATATGGCCTCCCGGAACAGGTCTTCCTTTGGTTCCACTGTTTTGAGGAGTCTTTTTTTCCTGAGCCACCCTAGGGTAAAGGAACTAGGGATGCTGTCCTAACTAGCAAGAATTACGGCGAGATAGAAGAACATAACATTAAGAAGTTATGTACTCACCATAACGTTCCACATTTGTTGTCCAGCTCGCCTACATTCTTGCGTTCCTGGAGGAACGGATGTACTATCTTATAAATGTGTATGCAGTTGTATGGTTTGTAGTCTCTGGTGCTTCTCATTTCTCAGTCTTTATGTAGGTATGTATGTATATAGATGTGTGTGTGTGTGTGTGTATATATATATATATATATATAATGTGTGTGTGTGTGTATATACATGTAATATATATGTGTGTGTGTGTGTGTGTGTGTGTGTGTGTGTGTGTGTGTGTGTGTGTGTGTGTGTGTGTGTATATATAGGTTCATAGGTTCATACTAGGCTATCTGCCCTAGGGCATTTATAAGCCTAGCCAGAATGTGTTTGGCTTTCGCCACCCATTTTAAATTTATTTTGCTATGCCCTTTTTCGAGGTTAGTATACTGTGCCTCTGTCTAACAGCGACACAGAAGTGATACCCGGGGTAAACCTACGATCTCCCATCCACTCATCAAGATTCCTCTTGAAGAGAGTCAATGAGGGACTCTGCCTAACCTGGACTGGGATTTTATTCCAAAGTGAAGGGAGCCTCTGGGTTATGAATCTGTCCCTCCAGCATGTCCTATTTATTTCAGTGCTGAGGTTCAAGTCTCTCGAGCGTAGCTCGATGGGATTTGGATTTTCTGAGGTGCAGCATGTCCATTAATTCTGGGTTGGACATGGCTTTATACGTCAGGCACAGATCGCCTCTGAACAGGCGGTATGCCACTGAGTAGAGCTGGAGTTTCTTTAACCGGGCAGTATATGGCATCTGTTTGAGCCCTTTGATCCTCTTGGTGAGGTACTTTTGGGGTCTTTCCAGTTGCTGCAGGTGTCTGGTAATGTACATCCCAAAAGGGGCATTGTACTCAATTATGGGCCTGATGAGGGATGAGTAAAGAGGCACGATGACGTCCCCTGATCTAGATGTGAATCCTTTCATGATTAGGTGGGCTATATAAAATGTTTTTCTAACCACTTTGGCCACGTGGTTGTCAAATGAGAGATTGCTATCAACTTGGGTCCCCAGGTCCCTAATTACTTCTTCTGTACTTAATGGATTACCACCCATGTGGTAATTTGTGGGCACTTTGTTTTTGCCAAAGGGGATGACTATACACTTTTTGGCATTTAGCTTGAGGCCATGGCTCTGGCACCAGTTGTCTGTTTCTATGAGGCCCT